>NC_056739.1:563707869-563723937 GCF_019279795.1 Protopterus annectens | reverse complement strand
CTTAGAAGTCAGCAGTATGGTATTTTCTATAGTGAAATGCAGTGTCTCAGTTGCAGTATCGAAAAAGGCAAAAATCATTCTGTGGTAATCATGCAAGTACAGAAACTTAAGTCTGAATTTGGGTCAGTTTGAAGTAATCTGACATTTTGTTTTTCAAATTTATAATTATTTAATAGCTTGTGGTGTCTTCATATGATATATTGTCATAAAATGTCTTCTAAAGCTTAAAAAACATCTTCTAAAGGTAAGCCCCTGAAACAAGCTTCCAAAAGAGTACTTATTGCTGTTAAAGAGAAAACAGATCAGTCTTTAAAGGCAGTGGAATCTGTAGACGCTGTTATCAAGCATGCTCAATTGACACTGTTACTGTAATTACATCTGTGAAGATATGTGAAGGCTGCCAGCTTAGCTAGATAGAATTTTCTAGATAATTTTATGTCTTTGAAAATATTAATAAAAGGCATAGGCTTGTTCTCTTAAATGTGAGAAGACTATATTGGATGTTGAACTGCAAAAATGTAACAACAGTGTACTCTGCTGTAAGAAAGCTGATAAGTCAAGCATTTTATGACTGATCTCAGGGCTCGGAGCTGTAGTGTCTGAACCGTCAGATTCTTTCTGTTGTTTTGAGACCAGAGTTAATTGCTAGATTTTACATATATAATATCTTTAATTGATGTGGTTTCCTGGCCAGGTGCAAGCTTACTAAGAAATGTAAATGTACAGATGTTCTTCATCTCACATTGCTGCAGTCCTTACACTTGGGTAGTCCGCTGTCCTCGGTCGGCCCGAATACCAAAGTATAAGGCTGACGTCGGTCAAGGCGCATTAGACTGACGTCAGGACGTCAGGGTACAAATGCGCATGACCGACGTCATATCCTCAGTCTTTTTTGCCGCATGGTCTGATGCAGAAGCAGCGTTGCAAGTGCCGGTTGGCGTTCTGAAATTTTTCGAATTCTGAGTTTCAGACCGAATCAAAGTTGGCTAAGTACCCCGTTGGGGAATATTTTGTTTTTTTCTTGCCTCAGTGGTTTACCGGATGTCAGAAAAAGTGAATAACTGTATTTCTTGTGGGAAACAGATACCTCATAGGGATTATCATACCTTGTGTATACCTTGTTTAGGGCCTGAGCACGACGTTGTTGGGTGTCGCTCTTGTGCTAGATTTAACAAACGCACTATAAAGAGAAGGTTAGATTGTGCCAGGTTAGTCTTCGGAAAGCGGTGCAATTATAAAATGCCGCCGGATGCTCCGGCCGCTTCTTGAAGAAGCGCAAGGACAAAGCAGCAAAGCCTAGGTTAGAAGAACCGTCCGTCCCGGACGCCCGGTTCTTTAGAGGGCTCGGTGGAGCGGAGGTTCTGCCAAGTTTCTTTGGAGTCCCAGGGAGACTTTGTTATTGCAAGATGTGGCCTCGCAGGAGGTAGGCCAGGCTGAAGGGGCTTCTCAGGTGGCTGTTCTCCCCTCCCTTCCTAAGGTGGTTAGGCCCTCTCCTTCTGTTTCCAAGGCTTCTCCCAGAGGCAGGCCAGGTTTAGCTTCAGTTGGTGTCACCCCTAGTTCTTCAGGGACTGTGCCCAAGAAGCATATGCTTAAAATGGCAGAAGATTTGATTACTCTGATTAGAGGTTCTATGCCCCCTCCTGATAAGAGACCTAGGGTGGAGCCTGAGCTTGGAAGTTTTGAGCAGGTTTCGGATGCTTCAGAGTCTTCGGCTGAAGACTTGCAGGAGTATTCTCCTTATTCTGATTCTGATGTGGATGATTCTACTCCTTCTGATTCTCCTCCTGAGGATTTTTCTTTTTCAGAGACTCTTCATTCCATGAGGGAGCATTTTAAGTGGGAAGGCCAGGACTTCTCTGATTCCAGGAAAAGGCTTAGGGAATTTTTGTTTTTACCCCAGCATAGGCCTTTAGCTATACCTCCTGTTCTGGATGTGGTGGAAGATGTTTTTGCAGAGGCTTCTCTTAATCCTGATTCTTTGCCTCCTGCTCCTGTTAAACCGGATAGGTATTATAGGGTGCCTGAAGCTCATAAGTATCTTTTTAAGAGTCCTAGGGCAGACCCAGAAACTGTTTCTCAGGGGCCTAAAGGTGTTAAGGCTTCTGTTGTTAAAAATCCGGTTCCTCCAGATAAAGAGGCAAGGACTTTGGATAGATGGGGAAAGAAAGTTTATGCTTCTTCCACTCTAGCTATGAGGGCTTTGAATTGCCAGTTTCACATGTTGAAATACCAAAACTATCTCCTTTCACAATTGAAGTCTAAGGTAGATGCTCTGGCGGAAGGTATTGAGTGTAAAGAGTTACAAGATTTAGTACATGTTTCTGAACAGGTGGGTAAGCATTCCTTGCAATGTGGTTTTGATGCTGTACAGGCCTCGTCGAGGGTGGCTGCCACTGGTTCTGTTCTTCGCAGGCACGCATGGCTGAGGGATCAGAATTTAGCTGAGCATGTTAAGACAAGGATTTTAGATGCTCCTTTACAATCTGATGTGTTGTTTGGTTCTCCTGTTGAAGCAGTTTTAAAGAAAATGGAAGACAAGGCTAAGTCTATGCAGACTGTTAAAGATTTTTTGCAGGTTCAGCCTCCAAAGTTTAGTAGAAATTGGCCTACTAAGGGGTGGACGTATCCTTCTTATGATTCCCAGTCTAGGGTAGATCTAGGCGTGGCAGGCAGAGCTCAGGGCTCTTTCAGGCCTAGAACAGGAGTTCTCCTGCACAGTCTTCGGGTGAGGGCAGGGGTCAGTCCTTTCGTAAACAGACCCAATGACCTACCTTTTCAGCTGCCAGAGCCTTCTCGTCTGGCAGCACCTTTGGGAGGAAGGTTGGCACTTTTCAAAGAAAATTGGAGTTTAATTACCCAAGACAGATGGGTATTGGATATCATACACCACGGTTACAGGTTTTATTTCCATACCTTGCCTCCTTTCAAAGGCATGCCAGACATTCCTCCTCAACAAAGAATAGAAGCTCACAAGCAAATTTCTCTGTTACTCCAAATAGGGGCCATACAGCCGGTCCCTATGCCAGAAATGGGCCTAGGATTTTATTCTCGCCTGTTCCTAGTACCAAAAAAGGGGAACACGTAGAGACCAATTTTGGATTTATCTATCCTCAACACTTATCTGGACATTCCCAAGTTCAAAATGTTGACGTTACAACAGCTTTTACCTCTGCTGGGCAAAGATCACTGGATGGTAACTTTGGATCTCAAGGAGGCTTACCTTCATGTTCCTATCAGACTAAGTTGCAGGAAGTATCTGCGTTTTCGAGCTGGGACTTCTCACTATCAGTTCTCTGCATTGCCCTTTGGCTTATCTACTGCGCCCAGAGTATTCACGAAAGTTCTGGCTCCAGTGATAGCGTTCTTCAGACTAAGAGGAATACAGATCTATCCTTATTTGGACGATTGCTTGATTCTGGCTCAAGGAAAGGACGAGCTTCTTCATCATTTGGAATATGTGATAGCAGTGCTAAGATGCCTGGGGTATTCTGTGAACGAAATAAAGTCCAGTCTAGTACCCTCTCAAGACATGTGCTTTCTGGGTGTGAGACTGAATACAGCAACCCAGATGGCCTTTTTGACCCCGGACAAACAAAAGAATGTTTCCCTTTACTTCCGTCAACTTTCTCATCAGTCCGGGCTGACTGCAAGGACAGTCCTTCAAGCCTTAGGGTTCATGGCATCTTGTATTCTGGTGCTTCCCAATGCCAAACTGCATATGAGGAAGCTGCAATGGTATCTCAAAAATGTATGGACACAGCACTGCCAGGATCTGGACACTGTCATTCAAATAATACCTTGCATTCAAAAGGAATTTTTGTGGTGGGCTCAGGAATGTCACCTAAACAAGGGACTCTCTGTGACCCGGCCAGAGGCAAGTCAGATTCTAACGACAGATGCCTCAGACAAAGCTTGGGGAGCTCATCTGAATGGAAAGTGGATACAAGACAAGTGGCCTGCCAGACTACAACATCTACATATCAACTTGAAGGAGATGTTAGCAGTCCAATTTGCATTAATGGCTTTCAAGGATTTACTTCTTCCTGGGCAGGTGTTGATTCTAACAGACAACACAACTGTCATGTGGTACATCAACAAGCAAGGGGGAACACATTCTTATCCTCTATGCAGGCAAGCAATGATTTTGTGGGAGACTGCTCTCAGTTTGCAACTAAATCTTCAGGCAAGGTTTCTGCCGGGAGCACAGAACTCCTTAGCAGATGTGTTAAGCAGGCAAATCATGGATCCCCACGAGTGGAAATTGGATCCTCATGTATTTCGGAAATTGACAGTGTCATGGGGAACTCCAGACATAGATCTGTTCGCTTCTCCACTAAACCACCAGCTGCCAAAGTTTTGCACGAAAAGGTTTCATCACACAGCTTGGAAAGTGGATGCTCTTTCTTTCAGTTGGAAAAATCTTCATGTGTATGCCTTTCCACCTCTGCCTCTCCTCCCAAAGGTACTCCTAAAGGTCAGACAGGACAAACCAAGGATGATTTTAATATCTCCAGATTGGCCTCGACAGCACTGGTACCCATTACTGAGGAGTCTGGTAAGGAAGCCTCCTTGGCCTTTACCTTTGATTCCACACCTGTTATCTCAGGAGGACAGTCATTTACTCAATGTCAAGCTTCACTCTCTTCATCTAACAGCCTGGCATATTCTGTTTTGAACCATAGAAGGTCTCAACTTCCACAGCAAGTTTTGAATGTGATTTTGGAAGCTAGAAGACCTAGTACAAGGAAAGTGTACGCAGGAAAATGGAAGAGATTTTTATTTTGGAGTGCAGCAAAGGATTTGGATGTTTCTGAGCCTAATTTGAGTGTGGCTCTTCAATATCTTACTGAGTTATTGGACAAAGGTTTGTCTTTCTCTTCCATTAAGATTCATGCTGCAGCAATTTCAGCTCACTATGACTGTGACCCACCATTGTTTTCTCATCCTTTGTTCAAGCAATTTCTTAGAGGGGCAAAGAATATAAGACCCCCACGTAGAGCTCCTACTCCTGCTTGGGACCTCAATTTTGTGTTGGAGAAACTCACTCTACAACCTTTTGAGCCTGCAGCTACTGCTGAGTTGAAATATTTGTCATGGAAGACTGCCTTTTTGTTGGCCATTACCTCTGCAAGAAGGGTTTCTGAATTGCAGGCCCTTATGGCGGTTGAGCCTTTCTTAATTTTCCATAAGGATAGGGTGTCTTTACGTACTAATCCTTCCTTTATGCCTAAAGTGGTTTCTAGTGTGACTTTAAACCAAACTATTCATTTGCCTACTTTTTATGCAGATCCCCAAAATAAAGGGGAAAAGATTTTGCACACTTTAGATGTACACAGGCAGTTGCGTTATTATTTAAGCAGGACTAAGGAGTTCAGGCAGTCTCAGCAGCTGTTTATTTCTTTTGCTTTGAGTTCTCAGGGCAAGCCTGTGTCAAAACAAACTATTTCTAAGTGGATTGGGTTTTGCATTGCTTTCTGTTATTCCCATCATGGCAAGGAGATTCCAGCTGGGATTAGGCCTCATTCCACTAGGGCTACTGCCACTTCAACAGCTTTTCTAAGGGGGGTGGCAACTAAGGATATTTTGGAGGCAGCTACTTGGAGTTCAGTGCATACTTTCTCTAAGCATTACCACCTTCCTCTTTACTCTAAATCTAGGGCTGGTTTTGCCACTGCTATTTTACAGGGCATTTTGGCAGCTCCTGCTTCTTTATAGTGTGTCATCCTCCCTTACCTCTGCTTTGGGATTCTACCCAAGTGTAAGGACTGCAGCAATGTGAGATGAAGAACATAGTACAGTTTTGTACCTACCATAAATGTAGATGTTCGAAGATCCACATTGCTGCAGTCCAATTTACCCTCCCTCCTTCCCCTCTGTGGTTAGAGGCGGTTGTGTGGGTTGGGTTGTAAATTTGTAAATTTGTATATATTGTACATATATTTAGTGCAGGGGTGTTTGGTTGGTTGGTTGCTGTTTTTTGGTTTTGGCCTTTCCTTTTTAGGGTCTTCTGACATCTGGGGCAAGAAAAGACTGAGGATATGACGTCGGTCATGCGCATTTGTACCCTGACGTCCTGACGTCAGTCTAATGCGCCTTGACCGACGTCAGCCTTATACTTTGGTATTCGGGCCGACCGAGGACAGCGGACTACCCAAGTGTAAGGACTGCAGCAATGTGGATCTTCGAACATCTACATTTATGGTAGGTACAAAACTGTACTTTTTTGTTAGCCTGGGAAACCAGAGAATTGTTAAGAATGATGTAATTTAAAATTAATCAGCAGGATTATTATCAATTTAAATGACTTTCTCAGAGACAGAGAGAGAGCAATTTGGATTTTGTCTAAAGCTGACAACAACTCACCAGTACTCTGCTTTGCTCTATGTAAATTTATTTAGAACTGTGATTGCTGTTAGATATACAAAGAAAATAGTAAGTTTTAGTCTAGCTCTGTTATGTTTTCTGCATTGATGTCAGAACTATTCTACTGTATTAATTTAAGCATTTTTCTGTGAGCTCTGAGCTCTTGACTAGCACTGTGTAGTAAGAAGTATTGTCTTGTGTTTTTATTTTTTATTATTAAATATTTTTAAACCTTTCAGCTGTGGCTGTTTTGTGTAGAGATAATTTAAGCTTGAGTACATTGCACACATATATAGTGATACTGTCCAAGCCACTCCAAACTAGGCTGAGATCTGGACCCTATAGCTGTGCCAGTGTGGGGTCTTATTGGGGTTCTGGAGAGAAAAGGAGAAACCAGCCCCAAACTGACTGTGATCTCTGTGTGCTCTTAAGGGAAATTGTAGTTTACTGCATGTGTATTTGTTATCCTTCCCAATGTGGATGCCCCTCACTGGTGTTAGTGATGAGGACTGAGGCTCCTTGATTGCTAGGCCAGTGCACGGGCATCACATCATCTAGGAAAAATAAAATTTGCTTTGATATGTAAGGCTTAAAAAGGTGTTTCCAAGGGGAACATTATTAATTGCAGACTACTGATGGAGTTTCAATCATTCCTAAAAAAAACATTTTTCACTCTTGGGTGCAAATCAAGAACTTGCAGATAAAGCTGGATGAACTAGCTTGAAGGTGTGTACTTCATTATGCTCTTGGACTGACACAGATTCTGATATCATTTGTACTTTTTGTTTAAAAGGGCTGTTCCTGAAAGTTTTCATGGTTTATGTGGTGTAGTAAACATCATTGAATTACATATTTAAGGTACCACCAAACAAGTACATAATTTAATGCTGGTTAAGCTTCTAGACAGAACCAGATAGGTATGAAACTAAGCAAGCCAATTATCAGATCTCTGTGGCTCATCTTAAACATGTAGGTCACATTTTGACTTTTGAAGGGCTCAAACCTGGCGGAAAATGAATAATAATGTAAAATGCAAAACCACCATCATCATCAATCCCCCATTTTCTCATTTTTCTACATGGGGTCTTGGTGACATGCAACTGCCACATCTCTTCTACCTTCTTCGATGGTTATGCTCGACTGTTGTGGGCCTTGTCTTATGCAGTCCATCCATCTCTTTTCTGTATGCCCTCATTTCCTCCTGCCAAATCTTCTTTACATTATTGTCTTTTGCTTTCCTGCATATGTGCCAGAGCCACTTTAATCTTTTCTCTTTGACTTTCTCTGCAGTTGGAGCTATGTTGACTTCTGCACTGATGTTCTCTGTTTGTCCCACAGTGTGCATCCTACCACCCACCTGAGGAAGTTCATCATCATCACCTCTAGCTTCCTCAACTGCTTTGCCTTCACTCCCCAGGTTTCTGTACCATACAGTAGTACCAGTCACAGTCACACCACTGTTTTGCACACCTTACTTTCACATTTTTCTATCGCATATTAGCCCTGACACTCTGTGTTATTGGCTGCAGCAACTCTGATTCTGACTGTGACCTCCTGTTTCAGACTTTTGTTTCCTCAGCCACCTAACTCTCTTGTTTTATTTACAGCTCTATGGACTTAGTTAAGATAAACAACTCGGGTATGGGGTATTTTTCATCACTGCTTTGGTAATCAATATGCTGGTGGTTCACTGCATTGTGCAGATGGCTGTTAATTCATTAAGAAACAGTCAGTGTGAAGTTGTTCTATCTCGCCATTCATTCTTTACTGATGGGTTCGGAGCTGATCCCTCGGCTCCGAGTCGGCCAGTTGCAAAGCTCGAGGTCTTCAAATAGTTTGAGGCCAAGTCCCTATCCCATGATGCACCTAGAGTTACCTCAGATCTAGTTTGCCGCTGCAATAGATCGGAGGTTCTGCATTAGCTCGAGCCAGTAAAACTTTTTTCTGTTTACTTATTTGCTCATAGTTAGATACTTTAAATAGTTTAGAGAGACTTATAAAGCTCTTACAACTTTCTAGTGTGTGTTTCTACATTTTAGTCCCTTCCCTTGGTGTGATTTAAAAATTTCCTAGTTGGCCTCTTGTTTTAGGCATAGTTTAAAACCTTTTCTATTAATAGAGTGTGTTTAGTCAGTGACCTTTTGTTACATTTTTTGCTAGATAGTTTAGATAGCATTTAGCCTTATTATATTTTCAGAAAAGGCTTGAATTTATTATTACTGTTGTAGTTTTTTGTAATTAACAGTAATTTGGTCTAAAAAATACACAAGGAAAGGAACAGGTCACAAATCACGCCAGCCGAAGTAAAACGAATATAGCCTTTTACTTGTAAGCGCTTTCATGCATATGAATACATGCACTTCTTCATGAAAGCGCTTACAAGTAAAAGGCTATTCTTTACTTGGCGGATTGGCATTGTGACCTGTTCCTTTCCTTGTGTATTTTTTATCAAGTTTATTGCGTTGTTTGTTTCTAAGTAATTTGGTCTAACTTGGATATTTCCTAGAATATTCAGACAGTGTTGTATCTTATAGCAACTATCTTCCTTTTTTTTTGCATAGTCTGCTTATACTGTGTTTTAGATAGTTTGTGGTGACAGTAAAGGCTTTTCCTGTCACTTTAATATTTACATTTGTGTGTGTGTGTGTGTGTGTGTGTGTGTGTGTGTGTGTGTGTGTGTGTGTGTGTGTGTGTGTGTGTGTGTGTGTTTGTGTGTGAGAGTGACTCAGCCTAATTTTATTAAGGCTTTTTGTGGATTATTACTGTTAAAATTTTTTGTGGTAACAGCAATTTTCTCTCAGATTCTTCATGGCTGACCAAGACAAGCACCCCAAATCTGATTTCAAAAAGTGCCCAAAGTGTGGCCAAAAGATGTCTGTAACAGACAGCCATGTAAATTGTGTGTACTGTCTAGGAGCTCTGCATTTACAGGAGAGCTGTACTGTATGCCATTCCTTCTCCTCAAGGGTCCTACAGGAAAGGAAAAGAAAATTGATTGACAGAGGGTTCTTGAAACCATTGTTTCAAGAAGCTTTGAGTGACCAAGATGGATCCAGCAAGTCCTCAAAGTCTTCTAAGACTTCAGAATCTAAGAAATCTTCGACTTTGGCTCCACTGCTATTGGAACCAACAGTCTTTTCGTTTCGGAGCTGGTCCCCCAGACTTGGAACCGGTATCCGAAGCTCCTAAGAGTCTATTACTTCAGCCGGTACCACCTTCGGTGTGCTCTTCCCGGTCTTCTATCATCCTTTCAGATCTGGATGTGGATTGTGTGGTGCAGAAGCTGTTATCAGCACTGACCTTGGCAAAATTTTATCTGCTTCCACCCAAATGGCTTCGGAGCCGAAGACCCTTGCACCAGCTCAAACTATTCCTCCTCCGAGCCATGCTGGTCCTTCGGAGCTGGAGGAGTCAGACCTGTTGATAGTGGAACCCTCAGAGCCAACACCTGCTCCAGTGTCTTCGGCTCCGTGCACTCTGATGTCCTTGGTGCCGATCGAGGACTCTAGGAGCTGACACTCCCTGGTCGGGTCCGGGGAGGATAGTTGGACTGACTTGTCGGTTCTGACTGTGCCTCTTGGGGCTTTGGCTTGGATGAACTCTGCTCCTACCTCTGGTTTGGAGCTGACTGTCCCGGTGCCGGGGATTTCAGCTGTTTCTTTGGATGCATCTGTTCCCTCGCATTGGAGCAGAGGTGCCTTTGATGCCATGAGGAGAGTCATGTCTCCTAAGACATCCTCGACCTCAGGTCTGGCTTTCTCCGATCCTAAAGTCCTGTGTCTGCTTCTGCCTCACACATCCTGACCAAGCATAGACACCCAGAGCCTCAGGAAGCCCCATTGGGTGTCCCCCTGCTCTTCCGAGACTTCACCTGAAGCTCCCACTGATGAGGTTCCCAGGAAGAGTGTATGTAAGAGGAAACATCTAGACTCCCCCCAGCAGTCTCTAACATCAGATACTGACTTAGATGAGTCAAACGGGTCCCCACAGTCCCCTCTGAAGATATCTCATTCGCTGAGATACTTGAAATTCTTAGGCAGAGGGGTGACTGGCAGTCCAAAAGCCCTACTGAGGATGAGTCAGTTCTCCTGAAGGCTTTCGGGTTTCAGCCCTTCACCTCTTGGGTGTCTCCACCCTTCGATGAGCTGATGCAGCTGGTCTCATGAAGGGCATGGGAGTCTCTGGATACTATGGAGCCTGTTCCTCAGAGGCCTAATAAGTTTATTTCTGCCCCCCCTTGACAAGTCTTTCTTAACAAAAGGTGTTCCAGTTGATGCCGCCGTGGTGGTGGCGGCAGCCACCAAAAAGGAAGTGTCTGAAACATCCTTGTCTATCCATCTTCCTAACAGAGACTCCAGGATCTTGGATAGATACAGGAAGTGCATGTTTAGTTCAGCAACTTTTGCTCTTCATTCGCTCAACTATTTAACCCATTTTACCAGGTTACAAAGAAATCTCCTTAAAGAGCTATAGTAAACGCATCCATGCGCCTCATGTCATATGCAGCCAATAGAACGAGTAGGGCAGCGGGTACAGGATTTGCTCTTAGAAGACATTCCTGGATGCGCTTGTGTTCCTTCACAGAGCCCTTCAAGTCATCCTTCGTGAATACTCCCTTTGATTGCTCGTCCCTTTTCGGGCCTAAAGTGAAGGAAACCTTAACCAGGTGTGAAAAGGATAGAAAGACTGTGTCTGTCATCGGGGTCTGTTTCCACCCCTAGTTCACCCTACCCTAAAGGTCAAAGGGGAGGAAAAATGTGGTTCTGAAAAGCCCAAGGAGCCTTTATGGACACACATGAAGGAGGGGGCAATAATGGAAGATGCAACCCTCACTGCAGAGGGGGTCTGCAACACCAGGGCGACAGAGATCACTTCCTGAAAGGAGGCCTGACTTTCCTACTCTGGAGGCAGTCAGGGGTCGCTTATCTTTATACTCAGATGCCTGGCTCAAAATAACAAAAGACAGCTGAGTACAAGTATCATTTGCAGGGGATACTTCAGCCCATTCGCCACACCCCCTCCAACTATAAGAAAAATCCCAGACATTCCACCCAGTTACATGGAACAGGCAACAATAGAGGTCCAAACATTGCTAACAAAATGAGTCATCCAAGCAGTCCCAGCAGACCAGACAGGATCCAGAACTTACTCAAGATTATTTTTGGTTCCAAATAAAGACGGGGACTGGAGACCCATGCTGGACCTCAGCAGACTGAACACATATGTAAAGAAAGAGAAGTTCTGGATGGTCACACTTCAGTCTATACTTCCCTTCTTAGGGAAAGACAATTGGATGTGCTTGATAGAGCTCAAGGATGCATACTACCACATAAAAATGGCCAGGCCATCCAGAGATCATCTGCCCTTCTGGCTGAGAGTTAGTCATTGCCAGTTTCGAGCCCTGCCCTTTGGTTTCACTAGAGCCCCCAGAGTGTTCACCAAATGCATGGCAGTGGTCACGGCTCACCTGAGACATCTAGGATTCCAGGTGTTTCCGTACCTAGACGATTGGCTCCATACCACCACCATCGGGCATCAACTCATTCAGGCCAGGGAGTCCACTCTGTTACTCGGCAATCAACTGAGCATTACAATCAACTCAGAAAAATCTGCCTTGTTGCCATCGCAGCATATCGTTTTTATCGGGGCAGAACTGGACACCACTGCCACCATATTAAAGCTTCCAATAGAAAGAGTCTTTCTTCTTCGTCAGTATGTCAGCATTCTGATATGCTAAGATAGAGCACCAGCAGTTCTGAAATTGTTAGGCATGATGGCAGCAGCAATTCTAGCCATACCACTAGCTTGTATGCACTTGCAGATACTACAATGGCTGTTGTTCACTCAATGGTCTTACCAAGACCTTCCCATGTCTCACACGATAATGATCATAAACTCTTGCAAAAAGAATCTTCAGTGGTGGTTGACCTCACTTCATGTCATGATAGGATGCCCATTTGTGCTACCCCCTCCAGCTGCCACAGTGACCATGGACGCTTCCCTGATAGGGTTGGGGGGGGTATTTTCAGGGAAAGACAGCCCAATGTACATGGGCCGATCAAGAGACACATCTGCATATCAATATCCTGGAGATGAGAGCAGTACTTTTGGCATTGCAGTACTTTCTGGACTTTCTTCCTCTGGGTACAGTTGCGATTTAGACAGACAACATGTTGGTGGTCTTGTATTTGAACAAACAAGGGGGAACCAGATCTTACCCTCTTTGTCATGAGGCTCTCGGAGTATGGCAGTGGGCTGTCTCCACCCAGCACTTTCTGTTGGCAACGCACAACCTGGGGAAATCCAACATGATAGCAGACAAGCTGAGCAGGGCAGTCTTGCCCCACGAGTGGTCCCTCAAGAAAGAAATAGCAGGCAGGATATTCCACAAGTGGGGCCAGCCTTGTCTCGACCTTTTTGCCAGTCACATGAACATGAAATGAAGAAGCTACTTTGCCCTGATTCCCCCTCTGGGAGAAGCCCTAAGGGATGCACTCGTACACGATTGGCCTCCGGGTCTCCTGTATGCATTTCCACCAATCCCGTTGATACCCAAAGTTCTACAGCAAGCAAAAACCCTGGGAAGGACCATCGTAATAGCCCCTCATTGGCCTCATCAGATTTGGTTCCCCTTCCTTCGACTTCATCTTTTGGAGGACCCTTGGATTCTGGACCCAGTTCCGGACCTTCTGACGCACGTCTCAGGGGAACTTCATCCCTCTTTGCAGTCACTGAAGCTGACAGCTTGGCTGCTACAATTCCCATCATAGCCAGGTTCCATAGCCTCTCCAGTGAGACAAAACAAATCCTCTTATCCTTTCAAAAATCCTCTACTAGAAAGCTATATCTTAGCAAATGGAAAAAAAAATTCTATATGAGCCTCGAAGAACAATATTGATCCTTACCCAAGCCCCTATGGCCTCCATTTTAGACTTCTTGACTATGATTTTTAACAAAGGAGCTGTAGCAGCAACAGTTCCTGTTCAACTGGCTGCTATTTTTAATTTTCATCTTGGAATTGATGGATTGAATATTATGTCTCACAAGTTATCCAAAGCCTTTCTCAAAGGGACCTTTCATATTAGACCTCCATTGAAATCTCCCTATTCTCCATGGAATCTAAATTTTATGCTTTCCTGCATAATTCTTCCATCATTTGATTTGAACCAGCTTCCTCTTGTGACCTCAATTTTTTGTCACGGAAAACCATCTTTTTAGTAGCTATTACTTCTGTCCGCAGAGTGTCAGAGCTTCAGGCTTTATCCATCAAGCCTCCTTATTTGATATTCCATGCTGACAGAGTCTCTCTTAGAACAACCCCCTCATTCTTGCCCAAAGTTTGCACTGAAGCCAATCTCAACCAAATTATTGCTTTGACAGTCTTCTTCCCCAACCATTCAAACAATTCAGAGTACATGCTGCACAAACTTGATGTTCACAGGCACTCAGATTTTATTTGGTTAGAACAAAAGATTTCAGAAAATCAGACCAGCTTTTTGTTTCATTTTCAGACTCCAGGAAGGGTAGACCAGTGGCTAAAACAACTTTGTCTAAATGGTTATCTGATTGTATCACCTTTGCTTATTCAGCTGCCAATATGCCTTTGCAGCATAAAGTTAAAGCTCACTCAACCAGAGCAGTTTCTACATCATCTGCTTTTTCTGCCAGACTTCCTATTGATAACTTTTGCGCAGCAGCCAGTCAAAACCTCATACACATACATATCACTCATTGCAAAGTTGACAAGGCCTCCAGGGGCAGAGCCTCCTTTGGATCCACGGTCCTGAGAAATATACTCCCGTGAGCCACCCGAGATTGATGGTACTTGGGACTCTACCTATCAGTAAAGAATGAACAACGAGGTAGAACAACTTCACATAAAGAAGTTATGTACTTACAGTAACGTTGCATATGAGTTGTTCATCTTACCTTCATTCTTACATCCCTTCCTCCAACCCTCTTCCTGGGCTGTTAGATGACCGAGATGCTGGAAGATGCTGGTTGCTCAATCCTTCTATACCCTTTCATGATAGTGAAAGAATGACATATGGTATTATTATACGCAGCAAACAAGATCTGAGGTAACTCTAGGTGCATCATGGGTAGGGACGTGGTCTCGAGCTATTTGAAGACCTCAAGCTTTGCAACTGGCTGACTGAGCCGAGGGATCGGCTCCAAATCCATCAGTAAAGAATGAAGGCAAGATGAACAATTCATATAGAACATTATGGTAAGTATAACTTCTTTTTTGCAGATTGTAAGAAAACTGTCACTGGGGAAACAGATGACCATGTTGCCCTAGAGGAATGGTTATACTGAGGATGTCATAATCATTGTTACTGTGACCAAAGTTTCAGTAATGGAATGGTTACACTGAGGAGTTGGACACCCCTTTTGCTACTCTAAGGGGAATGGTTAGAACTCTGTGGAATACTGCAAAGGGGATCTTAAAGGGAGAGTGTCAAAGATGCACCTTCCAGAACACTTCCTTTTTTTTCCCCACCAGTGCATACTTTAAGTACTACAAAGTGCATCAGTGTCACTCTTTCTGCACCTTTCCCCTTAGTTTTTTAACAATTTGGCTGTTTTTACTTCAGGAGCGTCCCGCTCTCAGTTTGGCTTGGATAGTACCACCCACAGTGTGACGTCAGCATACAACCCCTTCCTACCTTCAGCTCTTTTAATTAAACCCTATCCTGACCTTTCCCCATGATTATTTTCCTTCCCTTGGGAAAACAAACAGTCATGCTTTGGTTCCATCTTTTCTTGGTGCAAACTTGTATGTGCCGATCCCTTACGGTAGCTACTTGAATGCAATACAATATAGCAAGAAATGTTGGCGATCAGCAGTATTCTTTACTATTGTGCATTTTAATTTAAAAAAATGACGTAATGTTCTGTGTGTAGTCTACACTATTGCAGCTCTGTGCTGCTGTGTGTTTTTGTTTTAAACTAAAACTGGAGAGCTGAAACTGAAGCTGTCCATGCAGGGAAGTGTATGCTGTAGCAAATGAACTGTCAGATTTTGACAGCATTGAGAGAGATGTTGCTTGTATACAATGAGAACTTTTGCCGATTGCTCAGTGCTGCCAAAATCTGACAGTTCAGTTACTCTACATCATATAGCTAAGATCTAACAGTTAAAAACACAACATTCAGCACATGCATAAGCCCAAACGCAGTAACGCGAACATTTTGTTACATGCCAAACACCCATTCGTGTATTAAAAAAATATATATGTAATCAGCTTCTGACATTCTGCTTTGGACTATGGTAGTGGAAGAGTGCTCATTCACACAGAAGAAATCATTAGTAAGCAACAAATGTTCCGACCTATGGAATCAACGGACACAGATCTGCCTTCAAATCATGGGCAAAGTAAACATTAAAAGACGCCCAACCCATTAAATAGGATTTGTCCCGTCGTCATTTTTTTTACCTGACAGAACTGATGACAGTAAACCCCATCACATGTAATGCATCCCTGCTGGCTGTCCAGTAATCTTTCAAATTCTTCACCGAGCCTTTCTGCCTCCTGTTCACTCTCCTCTTCTGCTAGCGCTGACCTGCACGTACGATAAGACCTAGATTTATATTAGCTAACTGCCCTTGTGGACCATTTTAAGCCGAGTCAGTCAGCTATCCCATTACTAATGCTCCACAACCAACCTGCTGATATTTAAAAGCAATGGCGAAAGCAGTTA
>NC_056739.1:563586115-563707369 GCF_019279795.1 Protopterus annectens | reverse complement strand
TATTGGCATTCAATTGTAAAAAAAATTTTACAAATTTTCTCCCAGTTCACTAAACTGAAAAAGCTAGAATGTTTAATGGTGAAGGAAATTTCTGGACATTTCAATCTTTTAAGCCTGCAAAGATATCTGGAATTGGACGTTACCCCTAGGGGGTTAAATGCAATCAAAACTCCCTCTGCTCTATTTGATCAGAGTGATGAGGAGGATAAAAATTTTCAAACTAGATGGGTAGCTGCAGCGAGTCATTGTGCAGCTGAGTGGATCAATATTCTTATTGAGAGTTGACCTCAGCTTAAAGAAGAAATTTCCTCTCTTTCCATGCTCTCTCATCTCAGTTAAGTGTCTCCCAACTTGAACAACAGTTGGGAGAAAAAGGTAAAAAAACTGTCCGGTTTAGAGAAAGACCTGACACATAAAAAGAAGTTAAAACTGCAGTACAATATCTGTGACTATAACAGCGACAAGGCATTTCTGTAGAAATGAATAAGAAAAGACATCAGCAAGGGGTATGTTTCCAAGATGAGGAAGTGAATTGAGAATGATGAGAAATATCGCGGGCATTATCTGAAGTTACTGCGGGTTCGACCGATTGGGATAGTATGGACAGTTCATATCCCCCTTTGCCTCCAGCTCAAAAACCACATTACCTTAAAGACCACTTTTAGAATGGGAATTGGCCAATGGATCAGGACAGACACAGAGATGAAATACAGAATGTGTATACTGGACCCAGTACCAATAAAGGACAATTTCAACACCATAATAAAAAGAAGAAAATGGTATTAATTTATTTGATTTTATTCCTGGTGGGGGCAGTAATTTTCACGATAATACGTTAATAGTGAATTTATCTGGTTGTGTGCTGAGTGATGTTCAAGTGGCTATTTTAAGTTGTGGTTTGAAGTTTATTCTGACTGTTTTACCATGACTATATTTATTAAAATCTGACAATTTTAGGTTAAGCAGGAAACTTCACCTTATGAATTATTTTTCTTGTCATTCTAGTAATATGAGTGACTGTTAATGATGATTTAAATATATCTGGTTAAGGGGCTGAAAGTTTGATGGACAGTTTTTTTTACTTGTACCTCTAAGAAGGATGAAGGTTTAGAGTACAATGCATATTGTCAATTAGATACCAATGAAATAGCATGTAAAAGTAATTTTATACCCCCTTTTACTCATGGGGGGTATATAACGTATGATGAATTTTGCTGTTGAAAAAGTTTTTTTTTTTTATTTTGTTAAAAATAAACATTTACTTGAATGTAACTTAAAACAGGAGTGGTAAGTTTTACATGATTTGGAAAAACAGAAAGAATTGATTTTTAAACCGTCTGACAAAGGGAACATAGTTGTGATGCATTTATTATATGCAGTACCTTAAAATATGTTATGACTATCTTAAAAATGTAAGTATTTACAGAAGAGTGTCAGTAACTGACTACAAAGATACAAAAAGGGAATTTCAAGAGTTGTTAAATAAAGGCTATAGGCTGTGGTACTTTGAATGTTTATAATGATGAATGCACTCTGGCCCTCTTTTACTGTTTTCCCAAGATTCACAAAGATGTAAGCAATCCACCTGAAAGACCCATAGTTTCTGCTTGTAATTAATTTTTACATCACATAGGATTATTTTTACATAATTATGTGCTACCTTATGGTAAAAAATTACCTTATTTTTGATTTTCTTGATAAGGTTACGGAGTTTCAGTGCACTAAATATATGTACTGGCTAACTATTGATGTTAAAAGCCTATATACTAGTACAAATCATGAATTTGGTACATAGGCTTTAAGGTTTCATCTTGGAGAAAGTCCTGTTAGTAACTATATAATGGAGTTGATATATTTTTATTTAACTCATAATTAAGTTTATTTTGATGACAGTACTTATCAGCAATTACAAGGAACAGCCATGGGGTATATTTTGCTCCTATATATCCAAATTTATTTATGGATCTTTATGAGGTAGAATACTTGTACATATATGAGCTTCTACAGAAATTTGTAGTCAAGTATTACAGGTTTATTGACAATTTGATATTTGTGTGTGGTTAATTTAGTAGAATCTTTTATGCAAAATTTTGATAATTTTAATTTAAACATTAATGGACTTCAATATGGTGTTTCTGTGGTGTTTTTAGAAGTTCAGCTGCAAGGATCAATAGATGGTAGAATAAAAACTAGAGTCCATTGGAAATTTGAAGACAGTAACCATTTTTGCATGGATGAAGTTGTCACCCTCCCCATTTACTTAAAGCACTCCCCTATGGTAAAATGTTATGCATTTATAGATTATGCAATGATAAAAGTGAACTAGAAGTAGAAAATGATAAAAAAGAAGTTATGTCTTACTATAACATTACATCTGTGTTGTTGATCTTCATTCATTCATTACTGATGGGTGTCGGTTCCATCCTCGGAACTGAATCGGCCTTGTAACAAGCTCATGCCAACCAAAAAAAACCTCTCGAGTTAAGCTTTTACCCACAATGCCCTTCCCCATATTACCTCCGATCGAGTTTGCTTATTATAAGTAAAGCAGAGGTAGTCTCTGAGCAGAAACCCTAAAAATGAATAGAACCCAATTCGATCCCTCGGGGGCCTCTGCGGGGAGGGTGGGACAGAATGAATGAATGAAATCAACAACACAGATTGAACGTTATGGTAAGACATACCTTCTTTATCTGATGTTGTTAATCTTCATTCATTCCTTACTGATGGGACAGAGTCCCTAGCTACCTTCATTCCATTGAGGCCCTTATGGAAGTATGTTCCTGAGCACCACTGAACCAAAGGATGGTCTTCCCCTGGAGGCCAAATCCAATTTGTAATGAGTGATAAAGGTATGAGGAGCAGCTCAAGTTGCAGCTGCACAAATATCATTCAATGAGGCTTTTGCATGAAAAGTGACAGAAGTTGCTATTGACCTGGTAGAATGTGCTCCAACTTTGCTTGGTAGAGAAGTTTTATTTCATTGGTAAATCAAAGAAATACAGTCTCTGAGCCATTTGGACAAGGTTACATTTGAGACAGAGTTTCCCAGTTTTGGGTCTGAATAGGATACAAACAATTGGTCTGATATATGTATTGACTTTGTTCTGTCCAGATAAAAATATAGCTGTCTATGAACAGCTAATAAATGAAGACAGTACTTGACTTTGTTTGAATAGTTTGGGAAAAATACTGGAAGGTCAATTGTTTGGTTCATTGTCAAATCTGAGATAATCTTAGGTAGAAAAGAAGGATTGGTCCGGAGTGATACTCAGTCTTTATGAAATACCGTATAAGGTCGTTTAATACACAGGGGCCTGGAGCTCTGAAATGCATCTGTCTGATGTGGCAGCTATTAAAAATAAGGATTTCCAGGACAGGAACTTAAGATCACAAGTGGAAGCAGGTTTGGAGGGTGAACGTGTCAGGGATTGCAGTACTAAAGTCAGATTCTGGGGTTCAATATGGTTCTCTAAAAGGTGGTCTAATATGCAAAACACCTTTTAAGAAAGTTTTGCAGAGGCGATGGGAGATTAATGATGAGTCTCAGAACCCATTGTGGAAATCTGAGACAGCAGCTAAATGTACTCGAATAGTTGAAGCAGCTGCTCCTGACTAGAGAAGATTTGATAAATAATCCAAAACCCCTCCAACTGGGGCTGAGCAATGATCAACTTGTCTTTGTCTAGGCCAAATAACGAACCTTTTCCACTTGCTAAGATAAAGTTTCCTGGTGGATGGTTTATATGAAGCCAGTAAGATATCACGTACTGAGGGTGTAAGGGTATTCTGCCTGGCTATTAATGGAAATGGAGATACCAAGCTGTCAGCTTGATGTTGGGAATGTTCGGGTGAGGCAACCCTTGCAGGTGCAAGATCAATTCTGGAGTTGGATAAAGAATCCAAGGTTGGTATATTAGATGAGGCCAAAGGAAAGGGAGCCAAGTTTGTTGAGGTCAGTAAGGGGCAATGAGGATTATTCTTCTTCTCAGATGAATGGCTTTCCTCAGAAACTGGGGAATGAGGGGAAAGGGGGTAAAGGCATAGAAAAGTCCCGTGGGCCAATCATGGATTAGAGGATCCCTGGGGGACTCCCACTGTGGGGGGATTACGGAAAAATAGCTGCTGCATTTGTGGTTTGCTGGAGAGGAGTATAGGTCACAGCAAGGCTGGCCCCAGCAGCTGAAATGTTCACCGCCAAGACAGGATTGAGGGACCACTCCTGAGGCAGTAGGATGCATCTGCTCAGCTTCTTGTCAATCGTCCGGGAATATGTATTGCAATTAGAAAGCAGTTAGAAGCTATCACCCAATGTCAAATTCTCATGGCTTCTCGACACAATGGGTAGGATTTGGTTCCCCCTTGTTTGTTGATGGACCAGATTACTGACATGTTGTCTGATTGAATAGCAATTGTCTCCAATGGAAGGATAGGTTGAAAGGCTTGTAAAGCTAGAAGCACTGCCCTCAGTTCTAGGCCACTGATATGTAGTTGGGCCTCTATGTCTGACCAAGTACCTTGGACTGTCTTCCCCTAGAAAAGTCCCCCCACCCTACCAGGGAAGCGTCCGTAGTCACAGTGTCCTTGGGCCGTGTTGGGTAAAAGGGGCGACTCCATTGTTGTTCGTCTGGCTTCATCCACCATATTAAGTCCTGTCTGCATCACTGAGTTATTATTTGAAAGGATACAGGATGTTGTAAGGGATACCATTGAGTTAGTAGGAGCCACTGGAGAATCCTCATGTGTAGTCTTGCCAATGGTACTACGGTAATTGATGATGCCATGGATCTTAGGAGCTGAAGCACTGTTCGTGCAGGGATTAGTTTTTGACAGAGTATCATCCATATTTGGGATCTTATCCTGTTTAGTCTGTGGTCAGAGAGAGAGATTAGGCAGGCATTTGTGTTGAAGATCGCCCTGATAAACTCTAAGGATTGGGAGGGAATGAGGTTGCACTTTCCCCACTTTATTGAGATTCCTAATGATTTTACTATCCCAAATGTGTTGTTTAGTGCTCTCTCCAGTAGACGCTTGGTAGGGGTGGTGAGGAGCCAATCGTCTAGAATCCTTGTAGTCTCAAGTGAGCTGTTACTATTGCCATGCACTTGGTGAACACACTGGGGGCTGTAGAGAGTCCAAAGGGCAGGGTGTGAAATTGAAAGTGATTGGCCCCTAGCTGGAAGTGAAGAAAGCTTCTGGAGCGCGTGTCCATTTTTATGTGATAATACGGATCCTGAAGATCTATCGAGTACATCCAATCATCTTTCTCCAATAAAAGAAGGACAGACTGAACCGTGACCATCCAGAATTTTTCTTGTTTGACAAATTTAAGATACTTGACAGATTGGTCTCCAGTCTCCTGTTTTCTTTGGCACTAACAAGAATCTTGAGTAGGACTCGGATCCTACTTGGTCTGGTGGAACTGCTTGGATGACTGTTTTTGAAGCAGCTTTTGAATTTCTAGTGCTGCTGTTTCCTTTTGACTGGGTGGGATGTCGGGAATTTGAGATGGTGGCTTTGGATAAAGAATGAAAGGGATGCGATAACCTCTGGTTATAATCTTTTGCACCCATAGATCCATTGTTATTGTTAGCCAGGCAGAAAGGTACAAGGAAAAACGTCCCCTGACTGCTTCCAGAGGAAAGCAATCAGGCCCTCCTTAGGAGCGCTGATAGAGTTGTCTAGAGAAAGCATCTCTGGAGTCCTGATTACATGGACCCCTCTGCCCCTGTATGGGTGCTTTCCTGATGAGTTACCCCCTCTGCCTCTGGGAGTATACGCACCATGTGTCATGGAAAGGACCCTGTGATTTCTTGTGCCACATCTTTCTGCTCCTTTGGTTCCTAGAATATGGACGTTGAGGAATGGAAAAATGTATGCCCATGGCAGACAGGGTCTTACCATCCTTCTCACACCTGGCCAATGTGTCATTTACTTTTGGGCCAAAAAGGGAGGATGCTTCAAATGGAGCATTAAGGAAAGAAGACTTAAAAGGGTCCGCAAAGTCACAAAGGTGCATCCAGGTGTGATGTCATATGACAATGCCTGAACTTGCTGCTCTGACTGCTCGTTCAGTGGTGTGAGAGATCAGACACATGGAGGAGATGGATATAGGTTCCAGGGTATCTAGCTGTGAGGCGACTTTGTCACGGACCTATCAGAAACAGCTCCTGCTAAGATATCAGAGAGTTCAGTGACTAAGTCTCTATGAAGCCTGGTGAAATGTGCCAAATAATTCAAAGACAACTGCAAAGGTCGATGACACAAAAACTCACTTCCCCAGTCTGTTCACTGCCTGCCACTCCATGTTTGGGGGTGGACAGTCTGGCTCTCCTCATCCAGTTCCTTTTTGGTGGCAGCCGGCACCACCACTGCATCTACTGGAAGACCCTTGGATCAATTAGGATGTTGCTCAGGGGGAGATAAAATTTTGTCCGGACTACGTGGGATCAGTTCAATGGTGTCAGGACTTTTCCAGGCACGCTGCACGATGACCTGAACAAGTTCATCTGCAGGTGGGGTCACCCAGGAGGTAGAGGGTTGAGCATGAAAAGCCTGCAGGAACACGGACTCCTTGGAAGAGGGATTGGTGGGCTTCCAATCACCCCTCTGCTTAAGCATTTCCAGGATGTCTCCAAGCAAGACATCAGGAGGTGATTGTGGGGATCCCTCCCCTTCATCGTAGTCCATGTCCTCGGTGAGGGACTCCTCTGGTGAGTCTATATGCTTCCTCTTGCACCTTTTCTTGCATGGTACCTCTTCAATGGGGTTTTCCGAGGAAGACTCTGAAGAAAGGGCACCCTGTGGCAGGGTATTCTCAGGCTCTTGTGCTCAAAGTCCTGGTGCAGTGGCTTGTGCTAGCTGCGGCTCAGAGGAAGGACATATCTGGGGTTCTGACGCCGATGGCTTGCCTGCAGAGACAAGAGCCCTCTCCATCGCTTGGAAAGCTGGCCCACATGAACAGGGATGGGAGCCTGGAACTGAGAAGGATAACCTGAAAACCTGGGTCACACCCCACTCCGATGAGCCTGCTCCCAAGGATGGAGCCTCAAGGGGACTCGGTACCGACGGATCTCCTGGAACCATGGATGGCACCATAGAAAAAGCCAGAGCTGTGCCAGGAACCGAGGAGCCCGCAGTCCAGTCCTGAACTTGAAGATGGCCTGGCTCCAAATGAGTCAAAGATCAAAGGGTCAGCTCCGGCACCAAATTGAGATCCACTAGTGGCACTGATAGTGTGGGAACCAATAAAGGCATCGGTGTAGAATACTTCGAAGCCTCCAAACAGGTCAAAGGAGGAGAGTAAGCTGGAATCTGTGGACAGATGCCCCAATCCAATGGGGAGTGGGGACTTAGAAGGTGTTGCAATCCCTCTGGCCATAAGCAGCTGGTCCACAAGGGGCACCACATCCATTTGTGAGAGGCTCCTAGTCGATCTGGTGGATATCCCTGATGGTGATTCTGGTTGTTCTAGGAAAGGGCTAAATTGCTGCCCCACAAAAGGATCAACTAAGGGGAATATTGGTTCCATGTAGTGGTTTCCAATGGCACCAATGTCTCTAGTTTAGACAGCTGTGTAGCAGGGGTTTCCAAGCTTGGAACTGAAGCAGTAGTTAAGCTTGGTGTCGTGGTAGGTGTAGAAGTCAAATATTGAAGTTTAGGTGGAGTCGGTGCCATGGAAGTTGTTGGTGCCGATAAACTAGGTGCCGACGATAAAGAAGTTGTCGACTGTACCGAGGACGGTGCCGTGGAAGCTGTTTCGACTCTGGAGATGAAAGAATCATTTTTGGTATTTTAGGTCTTAGTTCTTCCTTCCTCCTTCTTTGTATCAGAGGGAGAAGAAGGAAGTGAATGAGGTCTCTTTGTGCTCCTCGTGCTGTTTTCTGGGAGGGGGTGAGCCCTCCGATGCAAAGATAGCCCCTGAGAAAGGCATCTTAAGGAGGCCTTTCGAAATTAGTTTATTTTTTCATTCATTAAGGGTCCAGGAACTGAAACCTTGACAAATGGAACAAAGGCTGAATTGAGAAATGTGGAACTCCCAAACACTAAATGCATGATATATGGGGGTCACTGCTAGGCATTTTGCGACTACACTTCTCACACTGTTTAAACCCAGAGGCTCCTTTTTTCTCAGACATTATTCACAGAAAAGAAGAATAGTATTAATAAAGGAGAGAGAGGGGAAAGGTGGTGCCAACAATGGTACTAGAGATTATCATAAGGTAATTAAGGAAACCGAAGGGTTCACTAAAAAAAAACGAAAGTGGGTTAAGACTGATGAGAAAGAAGTAAATTTAAATAGTAAGTAAAGTTAACAACTTCTGAAACAATGCTTTGTATTCAATAAACTAAATACTTAGCTTGAGAGCAAGCTTGACACAGCTTTATGGCTACGTGGCAAACAAGATCTGAGGTAACATGGGGAAGGACATTGTGGGTAAATGCTTAGCTCGAGAGTTTTTTGGCTGGCATGAGCTTGTTAAAAGGCCAACTCGGTTCTGAGGACAGAACCAATACCCATCAGTAAGAAATGAATGAAGATTAACAACATCAGATAAATAAATATGTTTTTAATAGGGTTATGATAAAGAGATTATTATGAATTCATGTGCAAGACTTAAACGTGAAACACAAATGCATAGTCAAAATACAGTAAGGTCTGAATATAGTAAAGTTTATGGGGAAGGGAGGAATAATCGCACAAAAATATATTTGGTTACTATTTATGATATTTTTAGTGATCAAGTTCTTGCTATTATTAAATATTTCTGGGACTATTTACTCAAATGTAAGGAGTTTAATAAAAGTTTGTGTACGACTCCTATGGTTTCATATAGAAAAGGTAGGAGCATTAAGGATATCATTGTAGATAGTAGATTTATGAGACCACCAAATTATTTATATAGGGGACCTATATTAAAGGGTAA
The DNA here is from genome assembly GCF_019279795.1 of Protopterus annectens. Lineage (NCBI taxonomy): Eukaryota > Metazoa > Chordata > Ceratodontiformes > Protopteridae > Protopterus > Protopterus annectens. The sequence continues at coordinate 563,698,442 of NC_056739.1, read as the reverse complement.
ATCATTGTGTGGGATGTTACAGCTGTAAATATGTTGTTAGAAGTTTTGATAAAATTAATAGAACTTTTTTCAACAAAGAGGAAAATATTGCTGCAGCACAGAAGGTGTTTATGCCCTGAAGTGTCACAGCCATCTGTTCTATATAGGAGAAAGCAAGAGACCTTTAGTCAGATTACAGGAACATTCAAGGACATTAGGAATGAAAAAAATACAAATCCTTTGGCTATGCATTTTAAATTATGTCATGGCAATAATCCTGAAACTTTAAGAGGAACTATTTTAGAGCAAATTATTTTATATGATGAAAGTTTGGATATAAAAAAAAAATTACTTTACAAAGAAATTGTTTTTATTTTGAAGTATAGAACCCCCCCCCCCCCCACTGGCTTGAATGTTGATTGCATTGGACATTTTTAATTTATTACAATTTAATTTGCTTAGTTAACTGGGTATGTTTTATTACTGTTTTATAATGTGTGGTGTGATATTTTTTTGATTTATACTCCTGGAAGGCAGTTGTTTGCCAAACCCTAGAGAAGCTAGAGTTTCTTCAATAAATTGGATATACTGGCCTTTTGTTGTTTTATTTAGTGCTCAAGCCTGAAGATTAACATCCATTCACTTTCTAATACTACCTCTGCACACTTCTGTGATTCCTGAAGCAATGACACCTATAACGGTCATCATTATTTACTATTTGTGGACAAACTAAGGGATAAACAAACAAGTGCAGTGCTCATCCTGCAGAACATATTATGGGAACTACCTCTCCAACATTTGATGCAAAATCTTTTTTATAAAAGTGAACTTGTACATGCTAGTCATTCCATGTATACATTTTCTCCCAGTTCTCTAAATCATATGCTATTAAGCAAATGAACACTAATATGTAGATTATCCATGTTCCACTTTAGGGTCACATGCAGCAAGGCTACATATGCTTACTAATGGTATGTGTTATGTATGAATGCAAACTGCATCTGGAATGTGCACACATTTCTGTGAGCTCACTGGTCAAAGAATCATGGGTCAGGCACATATTGTCTGTGTAGGTTGATTTTAAGAAATAACTGTAACCTAATTACTACTATTCTCCTATAAACCAGTACTGGTGTGCTGAGCACCTGAACGACTGATGTCCTAAAGGGCAAGAGTGCTTTCCCCCTTGTTATTTAACTAACTCATTCTAGTCCCTATAAGCCCTATTGGAGCTAACGTTTGTGCTTGGGCTTTCTGTTACTTGGTTTTATAGAGGTAGCTTTCTTACCCTATAACTGCTGTATAGTGCAGACCAGGGAAGCACACCATCAGTCCCTGAAGAAAGCCTTTGCCTAAACTGTTGATTGTTTTTGGAAGAACCCTTGGCTGAAGGGGGGCTAGCTCCGATCACCCTCACTACTCTCGGGCTCACTCTGCTCCTGTACCCCCATTCCCACCCACCCCTGACATCATTTCCTTTATTCTACACCCTTTCTAACCACAACCCCTCCAAAGTCCCACCCAACTATCCCTGCCCCTCCCATCCCTCTCATCATCTTCCTCCACCCTCTTTTTTCCACTTTACTTTCTACTCAGTATACTTCATCCCCACCCCCATACTTCCTCACCCTATCTGCCTCTAACTTCAATCTTAAACAACTACTCCTACTTGTACCTCCCTATTCTCACACAAGCACCCCTCACCTAACCTACACCCCACTATGCTCTACCACTCCATTCTTCTGACACTACTGGCTACCTACATTCTTACAATTCTATACAACCAAACATCCTACACCTTTCCCCTTCAACCATTTTTTCACCCACCCACTTATACTTGTCCACCCATCTTCACTCAACTACCTCACTCTCTCTTAAACCCAGTACCCTACACTGGTTACATAACCTTACCTCCACATATAAAATATGGTTCAAGCAAAACAACACACAGTAAAGGAAAACTTAAGTGCCACCTACTTCTTGTTCCCAAACCTCAGACAATCCCTTCTCTCCTCTCTCTCTTACTGTCAGGTGACATACATCCCAACCCTGGCCCAGTTCAACCAGCATCCTCAGATGTTACCCTCAAACATACCACCACCACCTCTAACCATAATATCCCGCCAAAACACATATCCTTTTACTCTATCAACCTGAGAAGCATAGTAAATAAAATTACTGAATTCCATTCTTGGATTGCACACCACTCTCCAGATATAATAACCCTTAGTGAGACTCGGTTAAAACCTCACATCCCTGATAAGGACATACTCCCTCCTGGTTATAACATCCTAAGACTAGACAGAACAAAAAGAAAATGAGGTGGTGTTGTAATCCTGTACAGAGATAACCTCACACTTACTCCTGTACCTCCCCCCCGCAATTCCCCTGCTGAACTCCTTCTGGCCAACTATAGAATAAACCCCCACAACTCTATATACATAGCTGCTTTCTACATCCCACCGGGTGACAACCTCACTGTACTTTAAAGTTTACTTTCCACTCTCTCTCATCAAACCTCCACAATGCAACTATCATCAAGGGAGATGTCAATATCAACTGGTCCACACTCACAACCGTATCTCCTTCTACCTCCATAAACCTACATGGTTTCTCCCAATTAGTCACAACTCCAACCTATTCCACCAAATCCACCACCCACTATTCCATATTTGACTGGATACTTGTATCCCATCCTCACAAATATCACTTCCCTGAAACCCTTCCTGGCACCCTTATTGACCACTCTCCTACCAAAGTCTTCTGCTTTATTCAACACAAACTCAAACCCCATATATTTAAAACCTGCCGTAAGGTAAAAAACTTTGACCCAAATGAACTCACCTAACAGCTCTCCCTTATTGACTGGACCTTTCTCAAACATTTACCTCTCAAGGAAGCAGACATGGGATTCAACAACACATTACTCAACATTTTAAACTCCCTGGCCCCCTTACGCAAGATCAGAATTAAATCTACTGTGTCTCCCTGGGTTACTCCCCTCCACTCTTTCACTAATGGCACAGAGACACACACAATGGAAACTCTGGATCAAAACCAAATTGCCCATTCACCTACAACAATACAGACAACTTTGTAACTGGGTAAAACAATCTAAGAAAGACGACAAAACAAATTACTATACTAACCCCCCATAAACACACCTATACAACCCCAAAACATTCTGGCATACTATTAACAATATCCTACATCCAGGAAACCCATCCACCCCCCACCCAAGCCCCACACTTACTCCTCTCCAAACTGCTACTAACGTCAACTCATACTTCACAGAGTCCATTATCAAACTTATGAATCACTCCAACTCCAACACCACCCCACCTCCTCCCATCATCCTAACCCCTCACCTACTTTCAGCCTACAAACAGTATATACCTCTTACATAAAACCGCTGCTCCTTAAGCTCAAACCTTGCTCTCCCTCCATAGATGGACTCCCTCCACTCTTTCTCCAACTAGCTGCTAACTCCATAGCCCTACCAATCTCTATCCTCATCAAGAGATCTATTACTGAAGCTACAGTCTCAGTCATCTGGAAGAAGTTTTACACTACACCTATCCACAAGGGATGTAACTCAACTGAACTAACTAAAGGCCCATCACAATACTATCTCCCCTATCCAAAATCTTGGAAAAATGTGCACACAAAAATTCTCAACCACCTCACCAAAGACAACTTAATTACTCCACCTAACATGGTTTCCACCCTGGCCATAGCATTTCTACAGCTCTCATCTCCTTCATAAATACTATTGCTCAAGCTAGAGAAAAAATAAACTTGCCTCTTGTCTCTTTCTTGATCTATCAAAAGCATTTGATACTGTCCACCATCCATTAGTCTTAGAGAAACTCTCCGAATTAAACCTATCCCCTGCCACTATCTCTTTGTTCTCTAGTTATCTTAGGAACCGCTCCCAGTCCGTCAAATGGGATTCAGCTATCTCCCCAGAACTTCCAGTGTTGATGGGAGTTCCACAAGGATCAATCCTACGACCACTGCTTTTCAACATTTTTATCAATCAGTTATCCAGCTCTACACCACACTCATCCCTAATGCAATATGCTGACGACTCCACAGTCATCACCATTGCAGACGCACTTCCCATACTCCATACTAAAACTGAAGAATCCTTCTTGTCTGTCGAGACCTGGCTCAATCAAACTCATCTAATCCTAAATCCAAAAAAGACCAAACTCCTACTCTTTCTACCAAAAACATTGACCCACCTGAAACCAAATTTCTCCATTATCTCCCATAACAACACACCTATCATGGTGGATACTCACACTAAACTACTTGGGGTCATCATTGATGACCAGCTAAAATTTTACCAGCATGTACTAAACAACATCAAGAAAACCCACCAAAAACTAGGCCTTCTTTACAGAAACAAAAACTTTCTCTCCACTCAAGCAAAAATTGCTTTATCACATGCCTACCTTCTTCCAACCCTTCTCTATGGCTCTCATATTCTCACCAACCTGCAAACCTCTCTTATAACCAAACTTGAATCCACTTTTAACAAAGTAGCAAAATTTGCCACTGAACTTCCTTGCTCCGCTCACCAGTGTCTTGCTCTACAAAAACTGAAATGGTTAGAGTGCCCTCAAAACCTTACTCTCTCCCAGCTCCAAATAATCTATTACATCCTATACCAGCCCACCTTCTGCCCTGCCATATCGCCCATCATCTCATCCTACACCCCAGATAGAACACTCCGGAGCTCTGCAACACCTTTTGACCATAACTAAACCCAAACTCAACATAGGAAAAAGCCTGTATAGCTATTACACCGCCAAATACTGTAATAAACTCCCACTGGACATCTGAAACACTACATCCAAACTTCTATTCAAAAATACTCTGAGAAATCACCTTAGCTTAAACAAACGTTGCCTCTGTTAACAGTCCCCTGACTAACCCATCTATCCACACCAATCACTCTCTACTTTTCCTCCTACTAGTACCTAACACTATCTCCTTCCAAACTCACCCTCCCTTCTTCCCTACAAAAACCTTCCCTACTCTTAATCCTAAACTTTCCTTTATTATTACAATCCCCTCACCAGTAGAATGTTCAGCAACTACTGCTGCACTTTTATCTCTCATTCACTGCTACCCAGAAACTTCCTTACTAACTTGCTTTCTCTTTACTGTAAATACTATTTTTCCTGGTCTACCCACCTCAATATACATAGCTAGCCAACAGTGTATATAATCTGTAATCAGTTTTATTACTGTATACTCGCTTTACATTATGTATTTTTTGTGTACTTGCATATGTATTTTTTGGAGCTTGTATATGTTTTGTAACTATGGAGCTTTTCTCCACTGAAAAAGGGCCTCGCCCAAATGGACCAACCCGGTCAATAAATGTCAAATACATAAATAATAAATACATTTTATGTACAGACACACACACACACATATATATATATATATATATATATATATATATATATATATATATATATATATATATATATCTATAGATACACACACATATATATATATATATATATATATATATATATATACACACACACACACACATATATATATATATATATATATATATATATATATATATATATACACACACACACACATACACATATATATATATATATATATATATATATATATACACACACACACACATATATATATATATATATATATATATACACACACACACATATATATATATATATATATATATATATATATATATATATATATATATATACATATACATATACATACATATACCAGTCTACTACCATTTGCCAAAGTCAGAGAGGTATATTTGGTAGTGCAACTAATTCTAAAGGATATCTATTCTCTCCAGGAATATCACTCAACCACTGTAAACCTCAATGATCTGCTACATTATTTAATATAATACTGTGCTCTACTGACTTTGAATAAGCTACCTGAAACAATTACAAAAGGCACAATTCCCTAAAAGAAAAAATAAAAGGTTTTGAGGGAAAAAAACAATCTTTGCCTAAATTAAATAATGTAATTTTATAATTAGAAACACATTCGAATGATACATACTGGAACCTTCTAAGTCAAATTTTAACTAATGATAGTAATAATACTAATAACAATTTAAAGTCAGTAACTTTGACATCTATGACCTTATCTTGAAGGATTATGGAAATATATCAATTGAATATATATCGTACCTCATAAAATTAATACAATATAAAAAAATAAGTTACATGCTGGAGATGCAAAAAATGTTAAAAAAACAGACGGGCAGCACGTATCTTATGATTGTGAAAAAGTTAAAAAAATACTGGGAATATGTACAATTCTTTTTAAGACAATATGGACAGACAGAGTTTCAAAATCTTTAATGCGGATCAATTTACAACTCTTGGATGTACCAAAGTATCAGAATACCCATTATTATGCGGACTGTTGGCAGCTGCAAGAAAAGTTTTAAAGATTTAATATAGATAACCACTATTGTGTGCCACAGAGCAATTAATATTATAATAAGAACCAATACAAAGAATCCACGTTACTGTGGTGTATAAGAAGCAACTGGGTTTATATTAGTTGCTACAAGCATTGATAATGAGTTGACTCAAAAGCTTTGCAAATAAAATAATTAGAACATGTGTAAAAAATATTTAAGTTCCATTGTTTTATTTTTCTCTGGATTTGTATTGGAACTTATTGTTTCTGGGGACTAGTTTGTTCGATTAAAACTATAAGGTTGAAGAGGAGGCATTGTACACTGCTGTAGTAAGTGTGATGTTGATGTAATAATATTTGAAGATGTAAGATTTCTGACACGAGAGATTTTAAACAAAAAAAAAAAAAACTTTAGGGAGGAGATACTATATAGAACCTAGGAAAAGAACTATGTTCCAGCATAGTTGTACTTTATAGAAATTCATTAAAAATACTAAATGTAACACTGGTAATGACGGGAAGATTTAATACTGTAGATCTCAGATGGCATAATCAGTATACAGAATTATAGCACTGTAAGCCTATATTACAAGTAAAGAAATGGAAAAATATTTAATAAAATTCTGAGTTATGTAGTAATTTAATCTTCTTCTTTTGACTTTTTCCCGGTTAGGGGTCGCCACAGCGGATGACCTGTCTGCTCATGATTGGCAGTGACGTTTTACGGTGTCGAGTTTCCAGCCCGATGCCCAACCTTCCACAGAAGGCACACACACACACACACACACACACACACACACACACACACACACACACACACACACACACACACACACACACACACACACACACACACGCACTCACACCTAGGGCCAATTTAGAGTGTCCAATCCACTTACAGCATGTCTTTGGGATGTGGGAGGAAACCAGAGCACCCGGAAGAAACCCACGTGACCACAGGGAGGACATGCAGACTCCACACAGAAGGCACCCCAGACAAGAATCGAACCAGGGAACCTCTTGCTGTGAGGCGACAACGCTAACTGCTGCACCACCATGGTTGCCCTAATTATGTAGTAATTAATATGAATATAATATTAACAGGATATTTTAACTATTATTTAAGAGGAAAAATGAAGGAGAGATGAAATGATGTTAAGAACATTTTTGAAGTTATAAAATGTGACAATTTAAAGATCTGGAATAACAATGTGAAGACATTTAGTTGAGGTGCATATAAAATGGAAATAGATTATTTTATTATATCATAAAATTTAAATATAGCTAATGGAGAGACACTTGTAAGAGACTTTTCAGATCACTCAGTCGTAAGGACAGAAATAAAATAAATTAAAGAGTATATCAGATTGGAAAAAGGAATTAAAATAATAAATGAGAAATTATGGGATGAAAATGGAAAAAATAAGTTTGCCATCACTGACAGTTTTTTGATTAAAGAAATCTCTATGTTATGAATAAGATTTGGGAGTGAAAATGTAAGTGAGAAACAGCAGAACAGGTTAACAGATGAAATTAGTTTTTTTTTTTAGAAAACATGCAAGTTATAATTTTATAAAAAGGTTGATTTAATTAATTTAATTAATTATACTGGGAAAGTATGTTGGCAAGAATCTATGAATAAGAAATATCACAAATAATTTTTTTATATGGAGTCTGTGAAAAGTCTTATACATGGACAAGGGAAATGGAGGTTTACGATTAGTAATCCCAATTGTGTATGCTGCTTCTTTGAATTTGTACAAAGTTTTGTTTTGGATAAATGATCAAAATGAAAAGTCAGTAGTACACTTGCTAAAGTACAAATATGAGCAGCATTGTAATATGTTAAAAATTTTCAAAAGAGGAAAAGTATGCTTAAATGAAGAAATGAGATGCTATTAATAAAAATTATTTTATAGAAAATAAAAATTGATGGAACAGAAAATGAGAGGAAAGCATGGTAGAAAATATGATAAAATATGTTATTCCTTGTGCTGAGCTAGGGAATGAAAAGTTAAAGGTATAAAAATATGAAAAGCATGGTGTAATAAGAAAGTGGAATGTCAAGACTTTTTAAGGGGATTAGTGATTAATAAATTACCATAAAAGGAAATATTCTGTATAAAAAAAAATCAGTGAAAGAATGTTTATATAGTGTGGTAAAGAAGAAACTACATTACATGTTTCTTACAATGTATAAGGGTTTCAAAACTGTGGGAAAAGTTATGTACAGAAAAGTTCTTTGACAATATAAAGTGGTAAATGATATAAATATGGATATGAGTATGTTTGGATATTACAGTCATAAAAATAAGTAATATGTTAGAAAAATAGATTAAAAAAATTATTGTACATTTTGTGGACCATTTGGAATGAAAGGAAAAATGAAATCATATTTAATAGTAAGTGGAGACTAGCAGTAACTTTAAGAAAAAATAGATGGCAGTTATGGAAAAAGCAGTGGGGGGTCAAATAAGGATAATGAAGACAGACATTTAACATAATGAAAAGCAAGATATTTATCACTGTATGACAATAATGGAAAGGAATGGAAAATTGTACACACTATAAATTCTAAGTATGTAAATATGTAAGTTTGTAAATAGTACTGTAAATAATGTTTTTAAATAAAGCACCCCTACTATTTTGATAGGTGCTGTGGGATCTTTTACATCCACCTGAGCTACCACCAACTCAAGCAGATGAGGCCTCGGTTTAATATCTCACCCAAAGTACGGCACACTCAGGAGTTCAGCACCCTCTTATGCTGCACTGTGATCCCAGTAAATGATCTACCTGGTGGGTGAATTGTATCATAGGTTTATAGGTTCATAGGTGTGTACCAGGCTAATGGCCCTGGGGCCTTTACAAGCCAAGCCCATAGAAGTGCCCTGGCATTGTGCCACCCGTCGTTAGTTCCCAGTGCCTCTATCAAGTAGAGCCACTGGAGTGATCCCTGGGGTGAACTTTCTATTTCCCATCCACTCATCAAGATTTCTCTTGAACAGGGCTAGTGAGGTGCTCTGCTTGACATGTATGGGAAGTCTATTCCAGAGCATGGGTAGTCTCTGGGTTATGAACCTGTCCCTCCAACATGTCCTGTTGATTGTGGTAATGAGGTTGAGGTCTCTGGAGCATGTGGTGCGGAGGGATTGGGATTTTTTTAGATGTAACATTTCTAACAGAGCTGGGTCAGACATGGCTTTGTTAGTCAAGTAGAGATTGCCTCTTAGTAAATGATATGAGACAGAGAATAGCTGGAGTTTTTTGAGTCTGTCCATGTAGGACATGTGTTTAAGGCCTAGGATCCTCTTTGTGAGGTACTTTTGTGGCTTCTCCAGCTGTTGCAGGTATCTAGTGAGGTACATGCCAAATAAGGCATTATACTTTTATGACTGGTCTAATGAGGGAAGAGTAGAGAAAAATGATTACCTCTTTCTTCCTGGAAAGAAACCCTTGGTAATGAGATGTGCCACATAGAAGGACTTTCTGACCACAGTGGTAATGTGGTGGTCAAAGGAGAGGTTGCTGTCAACCTGTGTTCCTAGATATCTTATAATGCCTTCAGTATTCAGTGGGCTGCCATCCATGTGGCAATTAGTGGGAACGGAGTTTTTCCCAAAGGGGATGATGGCGCATTTTTTGGCATTAAGCTTAAGGCCATGGTTTCGACACCTGTCACTGGTCTCAGTAAGGCCTTTCTGTAGGATGTCTGCATCACTTGGGGAGTTAATAATGGCTCCCAGCCTGCAGTCATCTGTTAATTTGGTCAGCCAGAGTCCCTCCATCCTCCATGTTGGCCTGGACTTCTGAGAAGTAGATGCTAAAGAAGAGAGGACCCAGGACCAATCCTTGTGGGACTCCACTCATGACTGGTTGGCAGTCTGACAGAGTCTGCTGCTTTCACACTGTGGGTTCTATCTGTGAGCTAATTTAGAACCCACCTAATGATACAGGGGTTGATGTCTAGTTTGCTGAGTTTATCAATAATTCCTGAGTGAGGAATGGTATCAAACACCTTGACCAGATCGAGGTAGGCTGTAGGAACTGCCTAACCTTCATCCACTGCTCTGGTGACTGACTCAAAGGCGTCAACCAGGTTGACCAGGCATGATCTACCTTTCACAAAACCAAATTGTGTGGGATCTAGAGTTGGGAGATTCCCTATATCCTTGTTATTTAGGTCCATGATGATGTGGCTCCACAGCCTTACATAGCAGACTCATCAGGCTAATGGGGCGGTAATTTCTAGGGTCTGTAGTCACTCCTCCTCTATGGAGAGAGATGACTGCAGCAGTGCGCCATTCATTAGGGACAAAGCCTGAGTTGAGGCTGTGAGTGAACAGAGCACACAGATGTGGTGCCAGTTCAGTTTGTAATTCATGTAGAACACAGCCAGGGATATTGTCGGGTCCCATGGAAGCTGTATTCTTGGCCTTAGACAATGCAACTTTAACCTGTGCTGCAGTAATGCTGGGTGCCTGGCATTCTTCTGGTATTGAGATTGGTCCTTTAGTGGGGAGAAACAGGTAAAGTTGGCACTGAATCTGTCAACCAATATGTTGGCAATATCTGTTGGCTCAGTATAGGAGGTACCATTGTGCAGTCACTCAGAGCAAATCTGGGTATTGCCATGGAGATTCTTGATATAACTATAGAAGGTTTTGTAGTTGCTTTAGTGTCTGCCACAATTCTGCCTTCATAGCTTGCTTTGGAGGTTTTGATGAGGGATCTCTACTTTTTGTGGAGGCTAATAAGGTCATTTTTCCAGTCTTGAGACTTCACCTTTTTCTGCAACAGTTTCTTCCTTCTGATGTAGTGTTTATTAATGGCAGGGGACCACCAGACTAGCTCCCTTTTTTTGGAGAAGAGCAGCTTGGTTCAGTTGGGTATGCGCATTTATGTACGTGTTCATACAGTGCACTAGTGTATGATTCAGCAGTCATGCATCTATTTTCCATTAGCATGGGTGCCGTGAAGTTAGCCACCTCTGTTTTTAGGAGTCCAAAGTCAGCTTTGGAGAAGTTTTTCATGGTGGATATCTTTGCAGGGGGGGGGGGGGGGTGAGATGAGGATTTCCATGGTGATTAGTTTGTGGTCGGATCTAACCAGGGAGGAATTGACTATTGGTTGTAATCTACAGCCTTCTGCACCAAAAGTGAGTGCGGTACCTGTTGCACTACTGACAATGACCTGAGATTAGATGACGCCTAAGTTGTAAATAACTGTAAATAGTTGGTTGTATATTTTTGTTTGCAATTATTTGAAAATTAATTAAAGAACGGTTTGCAAAAACAATAGGGTTGGAAAACTATTCAGAAACATTCAAGAAATGACAATATATTTTGTCTATAATAAGAGGTTATGTACCTACCATAACGTTCCATGTTAGTTGTCTTCTTCTCGCCTTCTTTCTTGCTGGATGGGTTTGGAGCCGACTCAGCCTATACTATAGCTCGAGAGCTATTTTTACCAGCTCGAGGCAGCCCTATATCCCACAATACCATGCGCTAACTCCCCAGATCTCGTTGACAGCTAACACATAGTATAATTTTATTGTTACCAAAAATACGGTCTCCCTGCTGGTAACACTCAAGATACGGGGTAACCCTGAAGAAGTATATATCATGAAATAGAAGGGCTCAGAGATCTTCATGTCTGTCCAGGCTAGGGGGCAGGAGGGAGGGACGCAAGAAAGAAGGCAAGAAGAAGACAACTAACATGGAACGTTATGGTAGGTACATAACTTCTTAATGTTAAGTTGTCATTCTCACCTTCATTCTTGCTGGATGGGACAGCGTCCCTAGCACCTTGGTCCTGGGTGGCTCAATGGAACAGACTCCTGAGTACAGTGGAACCAAAGTCGGCTCTATTTCTGGAAGCTATATCAAGTTTGTAATGGGTAATAAAAGTATGTTGAGTAGCCCATGTATCTGCTGCACAAATGGCATCTAATGGTAACCTTGCTTGAAAGGCTGTTGAGGTTGATAGTGCCCTGGCTGAATGAGCCTTAGGTCTTGAAGGAAGTTGTTTGTGTCTCAACTCGTAGACAAAGGTAATGATGGATGCTAACCATCTGGAAAGAGTTACCATTGATACTGGAAGTCCTTTCTTTCTTTCAGCATAAGAGAGGAAGAGCTGTTCTGACTTTCTGAATTGTTTTGTCCTGTCTAGATAATACGCAAGAACCAAGAAGTGATGAACATCCAAGGAATGTAGTTTCTGTTCAGCCCTGTTTGAATAATTGGGGAAGAAAACAGGCAAGTCAATAGTGTGGTTCAGATTTGATTCAGAAGAAACTTTTGGTAGAAAGGAAGGATTCATTCTGAGAGCTACCCCGTCTTTATGAAAAAAAAAATAAGGGGGACGGACAGACAAGGCCTGAAATTCCGACACCCTTCTGGCAGATGTTATAACCACCAAAAACAGAGTTTTCCAAGAGAGAAGCTTGAGGGAACAAGAAGCTGCAGGCTCAAAAGGAGGGAGAATTAATGAAGTTAACACTAAATTTAGATCCCATTGTGGAGGAGGATCCTTAATGGGAGGTCTGAGCAAGAAGATGCCCTTGAGGAATGCTTTACAGACTATGGGACATAATGTTGGTTTCCGAGAGCCCTACATGAAAATTGGCAATGGCCGCTAGTTGTACTCTGATAGTGGCCGACGACGACCCTGAATGAAAAAGCTCCACCACAAAATCTAGAACTTTATGAATTGGTGCATTAAAAGGATCTAAGGACCTAGCTTCTGCCCAGAACGAAAAATGCTTCCATTTACTCGCACAAGTCTTCCTAGTATTGGACTTATGGGAGGCTAGAATGAGATCACGGACAGGAAGAGAAATAAAGGGAAGCTTGGCTATAGTTGGAAGTGGAGCAACCAAGCTGTGAGGTTGAGGGACTGAAGAGACTGGTGCAGCTTGCCCGTCAGATGGGTCAAAAGGTCTGGAAATGGTTCCAGATGCCAGGGCTGTTCCCGTAGAAGGGTGTAGGAACGGAAACCATACTTATCGAGGCCTGTACAGAGCAATGAGGATAATTTTGGATCTCAATGTGGTTGCTTTCTGAATTAACTGCGGAATCAACGGTAAAGGGGGAAAAGCGTATAGAAGACCCCGAGGCCAATCGTGGACAAGGGCATCTCTGGGGGGATGGCCTGGTAGAGGGAAGAGTGTGAAGAAGTCGAGGCATTTGCTGTTTTGAGGTGTTGCGAAAATGTGGCAGCAAGGCTATCTGGAAAATTCTCTCTGCTACCGCTTGATTTAGAGACCACTCGTGAGGCATGAGAATTGTTCTGCTCAGTCTGTCCACTAGCGTTGGACCTCCTGGGGATGTGCATTGCTATCAGAAACCGTTGAGAGGAGATCGCCCACTGCCAAAGTCTGAGTGCTTCTCAACATAGGGGGTAGGACTTTGTTCCACCCTGCTTGTTTATGTATCACACGACGGACATATTGTCCATTTGAACTGCTATAGTCCCCGTGGGAAGAGAGTCCTGAAGGGCTTGCAACGATAAAAGCACTGCTCTCATCTCTAGGACATTTATGTGCAGGTGGCATTCTAATTGTTGCCATGTGCCCTGGACAGTCCTGCCCTGATAGTGCCCCCCCCCACCCAATCAGGGAGGCATCCGTTGTCACCGTGGCAACTGGAGGGGGAAGAACAAAGGGTCTGCCCTGAAGATCTTGAGGGGAGACCATCCACCAGGAGAGGTGTTTCTTGCAAGTTGAGGTTATCAAAATGTTGTGAGTCATTGGGAGCTGTTGAAAGGACCACTGAGAAAAGAGCATCCACTGGAGAATTCTCATGTGAAAGCAGGCCAGGGGGAGCAGGACAATCGCCGTTGCCATGATGCCTAATGTTTTCAGTACTAACTTGACTTGAATTCTGTTGGACTGAAACAGAAACTGAACATTCCGCTGTTTGTCTGTCACTCTCTGAGGTGGTAATGTTGCAGACATTTCTGTGGTGTTTAACACGGCACCTATGAAGTTTAGACACTGACAAGGCGACAAGGAGGATTTTGCAAAATTTATGGAAATACGTTTGTTGCAAATGCGAATGGCATAATCCCTGGCTATGATAAGATGCTGCAAATATGGAAACACCTGGAATCCTTTTTGTCTCAGGTGAGCTGTGACCACTGTCAAACATTTGGTGAACACCCGGGGGGGCTGTGGTGAGACCAAAGGGCAGGGCTCTGAATTGGTAATGACTGGCTCCCCGCCAGAAGTGGAGGAACCTCCTGGAGCGCCTGTGTATCTTTACATGATAGTACGCGTCCTGAAGGTCTAACGAGCACATCCAATCGTCTCTGCCCAAGAAGGGCAGACTGGACTGCAGCGTTACCATCCGAAATTTTGTCTTCTGCACAGACTTGTTCAGTCTGCTGAGGTCCAAAATGGGTCTCCAGTCTCCTGTCTTTTTTGGTACCAAAAAGAACCTGGAGTAAATTCTGGATCCTAGCTGGTCTGCTGAGACTGCCTGGATGACTTTTTTTCTAACAGCTTTTTTATCTCTAGCTGTGTCTGACCCCTTTGTCCGGGTGGTACGTCTGGGAGGGGTCTCGGCGGTTGGATAGAAAGGGAAATGAAGGGGATTTTGTAACCCTCGGATATGATCGACTGTACCCATTTGTCTTGAGAGAGGGATTGCCAGGCTTCCGGGTACAGAGATAATCTTCCTCAGACTGCCTCCGAAGGTGGACAGTCGGGCAGCTTCTCAGGGATGCTGACAGGGTTGGTCAGGGAAGGATTTCCTGGAACCCTGGTTCTGTGGACCCCCTCTGCCCCTGGGGCGGCATCTATTATTGTTCCCCCATCTGCCTCTGGGGGGAAGTTCACCACGTGCGGCAGGCACAACTCCCTGTGGTTTGCGGAACCACATCTTTCCGCCCTTCTGACCTTTAGGGTATGTTCTAGATGGTGTGGAAAAGTGGAATCCCATGGCAGAGAGGGTCTTACCATCTTGCTCGCACCTGGTGAGGGTATTCTTCACCTGAGGTCCAAACAACTCTGAACCAGGTGAAGGACGCCTTGAAGGGATCAGCAAAATTACAGAGTCGCATCCAGGCGTGAAGTCTTAACGCAACACCTGTGCCTGCAGCCCTACTCGCTCCATCAGCTGCATAAGAGATAAGCCGCATGGAGGAGTTGGCAATGGAATTCAGGGCAGCCAGCTGGGAGTTAATCTTGTCCTGATAACCCTCAGCAGAAGGATCCTGTATGGTTTCACCCAGTTCTTTGAGCAAATCTCTCTGAAGGCGGGTGAAATTACATAAATAGTTCAGCGACCGCATGGCATAGGTCTCTGAAGCAAATGTCCACTTACCGTACCTGTCCATAGTCCTGGACTCTTTATTAGGAGGATGAACAGGTACAGAAGGATCAGCTAATTCCTTCTTAGTGGCGGCTGCTACCACCATAGCATCTATCGAGACACCTTTGGTCAGAAATGGTTTGTCTACCGGAGCAGAAATAAATTTAGAAGGCCTCCTAGGGGTAGGTTCCATCAAGTCAGGAGCTGCCCTCACCTTTCTGGCCACTACTTCCATCAGTGGGTCGAAAGGAGGGGACACCCAGGAGGTGGAAGGGCGAGACCCAAAAGCGTCAAGGTAAACCGACTCGTCCTCGGAGGGTTTGAGAGTGGACCAATTACCCCTCTGTTTCAGGATCTCTAGGATGTCTGAAAAGGAGATCCTCAGAGGGGGATCTCGGGGAACCCTCCGACTCATCCAAGTTGGTGTCAGTGAGACTCAGGGGAGTCGTGCTTCCTCTTGCACTTTCTTTTCCTAGGGGGTCCCCTGAGCTCAGGGAGGCCTCGGACGAGGAAGACACACCCAAAGTGGGTACCCTACGCTTTGGATCTCTGCTATCTGTTGCAAGAGGATGACCAGAGACCGTAACAGGCACTGTAGAGGGAGGAGCTGAAGGAACCAACCTTGAGCGGACACGGATCCAGCCGCTCCTCATCACCTCAAAGGCTCCCCTATCAGGCACGAGAGAGTCCCCTGGCTCAGAGGATACCAGAACCGCCCCGTGCCAACAGAAGGCTCCAAGAATGATGTCAGGGCGAACTAACCAGAGCCGACGCTCTCCTAGAGGGAGAATGGGGTCAGACAAGTCCGATGCCACTTGCCCTCGGACCAACGATGGAGTCCCGGACCTCTCCGGATGGCACCAATGAAGAGGTCGGAGCCAAAAGGCCGAAGGTGGTAGTATCGGGCTCTGATGTGGGCAGGTCCCGTTCCGACAAACTCCGCTCCAAGCTCAACTGAAGAGTCGGAGGAGGAATGTGGCACCGAGGGAGCCACAGTCTGGTGAGATGGGCTTTGAAGTATTTGGGCCAGTGCCTGAGACTTGAGAGTCTACTGACCACCCTCTCAATGTCATGGTCGGACAGCCTGGAAGACCTGGAGGAATGAGTCCTATGACTCGCTCCGACAGTAAGGGTGATCCTGGAGCCGATCGAGCGGACTCTACTGAGGCGATCTAGAGCGCGCTGTTATGGGTTTGAGCAGGCAAAGTGCTTGGACGACTTCCCCGAGCCAGACTTAGATGGGAAGTCATCGGGCTTCAATAAGCCCCTCAAAATTAGCTTATTACAGCGCTCCTGCAGGACTCTGACTAAATCTGTGACAAACGGAACAAGAGTCCTGCAGGTGAAAGGGTCCCAGGCAATAAACACAAGAAGTGTGACCATCTGTCAGAGACACCATCTGACAGCACGAGTCACACTTCCTGAATCCTGAGACTTTAGTGTCTTTGGACATTACAGCGGACACTAATAATCTAATACAGTCAGCACACACAACTCACACTCAACGTTCACACAAGGGGAGAAGTTAAAGGGCTGACTGGGAGAAACACACACACACACACACACACACACACACACACACACACACACACACACACACACTAAAAAGGGAAAACTAAGCCCGAAGGCCCGTTTATAAATTTAACTAAAGGAGGGGGGAAGGGCTTAACGAAAAACTGCTAATAATATTTAAGGTAAGATAATATGAAAAGATAGGGAAAAAACTAACCTTAAATTTGAAGAAATCTACACAAAATATTTTAACACTGACCTGAGCCGGTAAAAACGTAACCTGAGATATAGGGCTGCCTCAAGCCGGTAGAAATAGCTCTCGAGCTATAGTATAGGCTGAGTCGGAGCCAAGGATTGGCTCCGAACCCATCCAGCAAGAATGAAGGCGAGAATGACAACTTAACATTAGGATGCTTAGGAGTACAATGATTACAAAGGAATCTATGATTCAGTTTAACTTAAAAATCTATACCTGAAACACAACACAGTTTACACCATACTGGAGAACCCGATATTAAAAATAAGGAAGAGAAGAGTGAAAACTTTGCAAAAGAAACACAGACAAGCTGCTTTCAGAAAAGCATTCAAGGTTGGTTTTGCTGATTCCTGCTACTTCTCCTGGTACCTCATTACCACAATCAGCAAAGCCAACCTCACATGCTTTCCTGAAATCAGATTGTCTGTTTCTTTTGCAAAGTGTTCACTCTTCTTCCTTATTATTCACTTTTTAGAGCGGATCAATAAAAAGCATTCTTTTTTAAAAAAATTTTTTTTTTTTTTATTAATTTTACTTTTAAATGGCTATTCTATTTGACTTGGTTGAAAATCAGAATACAAAAGATGTTGCACTGATGTTACTGATTGTGTTGGACTGTTTCTCCTTGAATGAAAATGAAAACATAATCATTCCTTTAAAGTTGCAAGTCTCTCTGAAGTTTTTTTTATGATTAATCTGTTCTTGTCGTAATATTTTTTGTTGATTCTCTTTTTATCTGATGAATAAATGCATAATAAAGTTCACTTTTGTTTATTTTCAACACACAGTTGTTCCTATTTCCTAAAGTCAGTCTGTCATTGTACTTATAACCACTGAGTTACACAGCTGTGCACTGACAAAAATCCATTTATTACTTTCATACTCAAAGTCATCAGTTTCATTGACCACTGCTGCAGGTACTTTTAGAATCTTAATCACTGTGGTGTGATATATAATTTGGTGTATTTTTAAGGAACTATATTAAGCATCTTGTTCACACACGATCATCTTCTCCAGTTTTTGAATATAGTTTTATGGTTTCCCAGAAAGTTCACATTGGCTTAATGGCTTTAGAGAAGAAAATAAGCACTGGATATATTGTTTCCTCAATGTTCTTATTGTGATCAAATAAGCAAGCCCTTCTCTTCTTGGGTCAAAGGTACAGATGAGCCCCTTTTTGAATATCTTCATTCTGTCTTCACTAGTTCTAAATGCATCAGCTAAGAGTGATGGAAAATCATGTGGTAAATCTGCACACATTTTATCCTAACATTCTAAACCAGCAACTTTAAATGAAAAGTAAAAAAATATTAAAAATATTTTTTTTTTAAAAGAATGTTTTTTATTGAGTCACTTTAAAAAGTGAAAAATAAGGAAGAACAGTGAAAACTCTGCAGAATAAACACAGACAAGCTGATTTCAGAAAAGAACTCGAGGTTGGTTTTGCTGATTGTGGTAATGAGGTACCAGAAGAAGTAAAAGAAATCGCAAAACCAACCTTGAATGCTTTTCTGAAATCAGCTTGTCTGTGTTTCTTTTGCTAAGTTCATTATTTTTCCTTATTTTTTTACTTTATAGAACGACACAATAAAAAGCATTTTTTTAAAAACTTTTTTTTATATTTTTATGTTTTACTTTTTAGTGTTTAAGCAAAATCTTAATGTCATTAATATTAATTATTAAACCTACCATAACTGATTGTCCTTTTTTCCAAGACTTTCCTTATGTTTGGTCTCCATCACACCTTGTGATCTATAACTATGGTTACCCTTGCAGAAACCCAAACATTAATGATAGGAGTATTTATTTTCTGCAACAGTACTGCTTTGGCTCAGCCTTATTACCTTTGCATCTTTATATATGAGACCAGTTACAACCTCTTCCTTTTCTACCTCGCTCCCTTCATCCTGATATCTGAGCCTTATTAGTTAACTTTATCTTGGTAGTCTCGTTCTATAATATCCTCTTCTCAACTTGTTTCGGGCATTTTTACTTTTTGGTGAACAACTTCCCTCTTTTCTTTGATAAAACAGTTTACCATCTCTCTTAACATTCCCTTTACTTCCACAAATTGTCTTGATGGGACCTTTCTAAATATTCTTTCCACTCACCTGTATAACAGTCTGCTTCCTCCTATTCTATCCTAATCTACCTATCTCTGACTCACTTAAAAGACTTTTTAGATCACAGGAGTTATTTTCCTAGACTTCTCCTTGCAGTGGCTGTAATTTTCAACACAACCTACTTCAGCCCTCCCCAACATTTCTCTGACTAGAATAACATATAGAGCACAGGACACTTAAGCAGTTTTTCAATATCTCCCCTTTATAACTCATAACATTGTTTTTCATCTTCTATTGTTTTCTTCTCTCCCTGCCTTTATGTATTCCTCCTGGCTTCTTAATTAGTAAATACAGCTTTTTCAGGTATACAGCTTTTTCATGTTCTCTACCATCATGAAATTGCTCATTTAAAACAAATATGAGATCAAAAGCATTTATTTATTTACTTATTTATTTACTTACTTAAGCTATCCTTCCTTTGTTAATTAGATCAGTCACATCAGACTAGAAAAAATGCCATGTTTATAGCTGCATGCTGCAAATAGTTTGCAACACTGAGAGTGCACTTACATGCCTGAAAAAAATTAGAAGTTATGTACTTACCATAACGTTCCATCTGAGTAGGTGGATTCATTTGTCTGCAACCTGTGGGTATGGATCCAATATCGGATCCGAACTGGCATGGTTTATCCAGCTATGGATCTGAGCTCCTAGCTCCTCCCCTCACCCATAATGCCCTGCTCTCCCTACATGACCTCAGATCGAGTTTGCCCTGTACCAAATACCCTAAACAAAGGGTAACACATTCTATGCAGGAAACTGACAAGGCCAGGGGGATAGGAGGGCGGGATGGTTGCAGACAAATGAATCCACCTACTCAGATGGAACGTTATGGTAAGTACATAACTTCTAAATCTGAAGTAGGAGAATTCATTTGTCAGCAACCTGTGGGACAGAGTCCCCAGCTACCTGAGTCTTGGGCGGCCATCATGGAAGGATATTCCGGAGCACCACGGAGCCAAAGGATGCTCTACCTCTAGATGTGATATCCAGCTTGTAATGAGAAATAAAGGTATGAGATGAAGCCCAAGTGGCTGCTGAACAAATGTCATCCAGAGGAACCCTAGCCCTAAAGGCCGCTGAGGTAGAAACAGACCGAGTCGAATGGGCATGGACTCCTTCCGGTGCGGACCTCCCAGAAGCTTGGTAAGCTAATAGAATACACTGTGAAATCCAGCGTGACAAGGAGACTTTGGAAATTGGTTTACCCAGATTAAATTTGGCAAATGAAATGAACAATTGGTCGGATTGCCTATGACCAGCTGTCCTGTTGAGATAAAAATGAAGCTGCCTGTGAACATCCAAGGAATGCAGCTTGTATTCACCCTTGTTCTGATATTTAGGAAAGAAAACAGGGAGGTTGATGGACTGATTAATGTTTGCTTCCGAAGCTACCTTAGGAAGAAAAGAGGGATTAGTCCTGAGGCACACTCGGTCCGGATGGAAGACCAAGTAAGGCGGTTTCATGGACAGAGCTTGAAGTTCAGAAACTCTCCTAGCTGAAGTAATGGCTACTAAAAATGCAGTCTTAAGAGACAAGAATTTTATATCTACTGTGGCCGCAGGCTCGAAGGGGGGAGCGGTCAAGGCCTGAAGAACTAAAGAAAGATCCCACGGTGGAACCGTCTCCTTGACAGGGGGTCTAAGCAGAAAGGTGCCTTTTAGGAAGATTTTACATAACTTGGCAGACATAAGAGGCCCAGAGTCATGACCAACATGGTAATGAGAAATGGCCGCTAGCTGAACTTTGACCATGGAACTACTGGCGCCATCATTAAAGAGAGTAGTAAGAAAGTCTAGAACCAAAGGAAGGGGAACCGTGAATGGATCCAGACCTTGTCGCTCCACCCAAATGGAGAAGCGCTTCCATTTACTGCGGTAAACTTTTCTGGTAGACGGTTTATGAGCCGCTACCAGAATGGCCTTAACTGGAGACGAGATACCGGGAGTCCTGATTAGGAGTGGAACTGGAGCAGCCAAGCAGTCAGCTTCAAGTTGACCAGGTTCGGAACTGGTAGGTTCGATGGGTGTGATATCAGATCTGGAATGGGATCTAGAATCCAAGGTGGATTCACTGAATGAGACCTTAGGTAAGGGAACCAGATCTGTCGAGGCCAGAATGGGGCTATGAGGATCATCCTGCACCCCAACCGGGAGGCTTTCTGGAGTACCTGGAGCATCAGAGGCAGAGGGGGGGTATGCGTAAAGAAGACCGGGAGGCCAAGCATGCACCAGAGCGTCTCTGGGAAAATCCCCTGGAGGTGGGATTAGAGCAAAAAAACTGTCGCACTTGGTGTTTAAGGGAGAAGCAAAGAGATCGCAACAAGGAGTCCCCCATTGTGCGAAGATACGTTTCGCTACTTGAGCATTGAGAGACCACTCATACGGGGAGAGAATGGTGTGACTGAGTTTGTCCACAAGGATGTTGGACTGACCCGGAATATGCGTTGCGATGAGAAAGCGGTTGGAGGCGATCGCCCATTCCCACACTCTCATGGCTTCTCGACATAAGGGGTAAGACCTGGTTCCCCCCTGTTTGTTGATGTACCAGACCACCGACATGTTGTCTGACTGAATCACAATTGTGCCCAGGGGAAGAAAGGCTTGGAGTGCTTGCAACGCCAAGAGCACCGCCCGCATCTCCAAAACACTGATATGCAGGGAGGTCTCTGAATCATTCCACGTGCCTTGAACCGTCCGGCCCGCAAAGTGCCCCCCCACCCGAGGTGGGAGGCGTCCGTGGTCACTGTGGCAAGAGGGGGAGATGCACAAAAGGGGCGGCCTCCGTGGAGATCCGGGGAGTGGAGCCACCACAAGAGAGACCACTTGCAAGCCTTGCTGATTGCAATGGGATGATGCAGGTGGAGAGAAAGATATGACCATTGTACTTGAAGCGTCCACTGAAGTACCTGCATGTTCAAGCGGGCGAGTGGAAGAAGAGAAATCGCTGCCACCATAGAGCCTAGTGCCCTCAGGACCAATTCCGCCGGAACCGAGCTTGAGTGGAGGATGGCCCGCACCTGGAGTCGCAGATTCCGAATTCTGTCGGTTGTGAGAAAGGCCCTTGAATTCCTCGTGTCTAATCTGGCTCCTATGAATTCTATTAACTGAGTAGGGGCCAGGATGGACTTTCCTACGTTTACCGTGATGCCTAGCCGGGGAGCTAGGCAAAGAAAGGAATCTCTTGCCAAGGAAAGTAGATGCCTTGTTGGGGCGGTGAGAAGCCAGTCGTCCAGGTACAGAAAGACCTGCACCCCCTGAAGCCTCAGGTGGGCTGCAACCACTGCTAATACTTTGGTGAACACCCTGGGGGCTGTGGTGAGACCAAAGGGAAGGACCCTGAACTGGTAGTGACTGGCTCCCAGCCGGAAGCGAAGAAACCTCCTGGATCGTCTGTCCATTAGTATGTGGTAGTACGCATCCTTGAGGCCTATGGAGCACATCCAGTGATTTTCTCCCAGAAGGGGGAGGATGGATTGTAAAGTGACCATTCAGAACTTCTCCTTGGGAACTGCCAGGTTTAATAGGGACAGGTCCAGAATGGGTCTTAGGTCCCCCGTCTTTTTTGGCACTAAAAAGAACCTGGAGTAGAACCCTGATCCGAGCTGGTCTGGGGGGACGGGCTGGATGGCTCTTTTCCTCAGCAGATAGCCAATTTCTGCTGAAGCTGCCTCCCTCTGATCGGGTGGAACGTCGGGGAGGGATTTTAGTTTTGGGACGTGAAGAAATGGAATTTTGTATCCTCTGGATATAATTCGGAGGACCCAGCGGTCTGATGTTATGGACTCCCATGCCACCAGGTGCTCTGAAAAACGTCCCCCGACTGCCTCCAGAGTGGAGCAGTCGGGCAACCCATCAGGGTTGCTGTACGGGCCGTTCAGAGAAAGGTTCTCTGGACCCAAAATTCCTGGGAGCCCCTCTGCCCCTAGGGCGGCGTCCTCCCTGTAATCCTCTGCCACGGAAGGACTGGTTGTCTGGAGCGGGTTGGGATTGCTGCGACTTCCGGAACCACATCTTCTTCTTGCCCTTTTGGTTCCTAGAGTAGGACCTCTGGGGCACCGAGAAGCGGACTCCAACGGCAGACAGTGTCTTCCCGTCCTTCTCGCTCTGGACCAAGGTGTCGCGAACCGTCTTGCCAAAAAGGGCAGAACCATCAAAAGGGGCGTTCGCGAATGACGCCTTGAAGGGCTCCGTGAAATCGCAATGGCATATCCAGGCCTGGCGCCTCGTGACTAGGCCCACTCCTGCAGCTCTAGCGGCTCCCTCTGTAGCATGGGAAAGTAACCGCATAGAGGTATTGGTCACAGAACTGAGAGTGGCCATACGGGTGGAGTGCAAAAGTTTGTCCTCCTCCGACATGGACTCTGGGGGGGATGCAGCGTATTCTTTGATAAGATCGCGCTGCATCCTAATGACATGTGCCAGGTAGTTGAGCGCCCTCACTGAGAAGGTCGCTGAACTAAACATACGCTTCCCCAAGCGGTCCATCATCCGAGACTCCTTGCTCGGAGGATGAACTGAGGGACTCTCTTGAGCGAGTTCCCTCTTGGTGGCTGCTGCCGTCACCATGGCATCTACCGGGGGTCCCTTACTCCAGTGGGCACGGTCAGCAGGGGGGCTGAGAATCCTGTCCGGCCTCTTGGGGATTGGCTCCACAGTGTCCGGTTCCTTCCACGCCCTGGTGGTAATGAGGTCCACCAGGGGGACGGCAGGAGGGAACACCCAAGAGGTAGATGGGCCCGCTTCAAATGCCTCCAAGAACACGGACTCGTCCGAGGAAGACTTTGGGGCAGACCACCCACCTCTTATACGAAGCATTTCCATGATGTCTCCAAAGGAAACATCCTCAGGGGGTGATCTTGGGTTGCCTTCCCCTTCCTCCAAGTCCGTGTCTTCAGTCAAAGACTCGGGGGAGTCTATGTGCCTCCTCTTACACGTGTGCTTGCGAGGTGCTTCCTCGGGGGGGCTGTCCGAGGAGTCCTCGCAAGCTGTGTCTAGTTCCAAAGGAACTGTTTGGGGCAGTGAAGCGGGCTGTCCCAGTGGCCGGGTGACGGAAGCCTAACCCAGAGCAGATGGAGTGCGGGACGGAGCCGAAGCAAGGGCCGGGGGTCCGGATGCCCTCAACAAAGCCCTCTCCACTACATCAAAAGCCAAAGGGGAGCCGGCCTCGACCAAAGGATCCGACAGTCGGCTCTCCCTCGGATCCGAGGAGTGGATTGGAGCCGGCGCCGAGCCCCTCGGATCCGAGGGACAAGTACGCTCAGACACGGACGGCGCCGAAGGCACAATGAGTCCCTTGGATCCGAAGCTCGGACCCAGGCTCCGAGAGGTCGGATCCAACACACTCGAGGGCAGGGTCGGATCCAAAGTACCTAGTACTGTCGGCGCCGACACACCCTCGGCTGCCCGGCTCCGAGCTCGAGCCGGTAGCGGGTCGGAGAAGGAGCTATGGACTTGAAAAATGGGGTCGAGCCCCCCCCGGGGGGGGCAGGAGCACTCCCATCTGCATCTGGGCCTGGATGAACCTTTGCATCATCCGGTCCAGATCAGCGTCTGAGAGACTATAGGTCGATCTCGATGAGGCTACCGAGGTAGGCCTTGAGTACCGCCTCGATAGCCTCGAAGGAGATCGGGTCTCCTCCTCCTCAGGCCCCGGTGAAAAAGAAGGGGACCGGAGCCGAGGAGGAGAGCCAGCAGCCAGAGAGGCCGGAGGAGAAGCCCGCTTAGCCGGCGGGGCCGAGACGGAGGTCTCGGCCCACCGCTTGTGGTGCTTCTCTCTCCGGTCCTTCTTCCTGGCTTCCCTCTCCTCCGAACCCGTAGAGGGAGTTTGAATCCCGGGAGGAGGAGGGGGAGCAGGCATGGCAGGAACCGCCGGAGCGGTAACTACCAACGGGGCGGAGGCCGAAGCCGAGTCCGGGGGCAAAAGTCCCGCCAAGACCAGCTTCGACCTCCGCTCCTTCAATGCCCTGGGGTTGAACCCTGCACAGATTGAACATCCAGAAGTGAGGTGTTCAACCCCAAGGCATCGAACGCACCGAGTGTGGCCATCAGCAGGGGATAGCTTATGGCCACACTCGGAGCATTTTGAAAATATTGCCTTTGGGGCCTCAGACATCTCTAAACTATTTTTTTTTTTTTTTTTAAACAATAGAAAGTTAAATTTAAATTAAATTAAATTAACCACTCACACAGAAGGCCCCAAAGAATCCACAAGCACACAGCTACGTACCAGCGAGGGGAGGGTACTATAAAGTTAACCAAATTAACCAAAAATTATCTCACTAGAGGGAAAACCTACAACTTTCACACAAATATTAAATTGTCTGACAGAAAATATACTAGGAAACACCAAAAAAGCACTTAGCTGACAGAAGCTCAAAATCCAGCTGTCACCATGAACGCGGCAAACTAGATCTGAGGTCATGTAGGGAGAGCAGGGCATTATGGGTGAGGGGAGGAGCTAGGAGCTCGGATCCATAGCTGGATAAACCATGCCGGTTCGGATCCGATATCGGATCCATACTCACAGGTTGCTGACAAATGAATTCTCCTACTTCAGATCTTTTGTTGGATGTTAAAAGACCAGTACTGACAGATACAGTCATCATAAAACACAATACTGCTTCAAATAATCTTTAAGTGGACCTTTATTCTTAGCAATTTAATGACATGACCACAAATGTTATTCGGACATCACCCAAGAAACACTGCAAGAAGTAGGCCAGGCACACCCAAAACAGCAGCTGCTGAGTGAATGGGCTTACTATTCGCACACTGCTTGTAAAACTTTACTACTTTACCTTCTTTTGATTTTTTTCTCCTTGTGAGAGTTCCACCAAGTTTGCTTAAAAATTAGTCATCTTTTCTTCTGGAAGGAGGGGGTTTTGGTGTCATCAGACACTTAGGAACAGCAGGAGATTTCTGAGGTTTTGCTGCAATGACGCACATCTTTCCTAAGCAAAATCTACAGTGGTCTGCTGCAGACTAAAATATGTACAGCACACCCTTCCTCGAACATCGTGCCTGCACGCATCTCATTCACACACACACACACACACACACACACACACACACACACACACACACTGACATTCTACTGTAAGCTATAAACCAAAAGAAAAACACTTGTTTAAACTACCAAACTTCTTTCTCTTAAACCTTTTGCCTCTGAACATTTTACACAAAGTATGTTTAATTTCATTGACAGAGTATGATTTGTGAGGAGTTCTGATAATAATAAGAACAGTAACATATTCTGTTAGTAAGCAAAGAGCTATGACAGCCATGTAGCTGCCTGCATTTCATGTGTTAACTGAACATCATACATACATATATGTGTGCGTGTGTGTGTATGTGTGTGTGTGTGTGTGTGTGTGTGTGTGTGTGTGTGTGTGTGTGTGTGTGTGTACACACTCACATCTGCACACACACTCCCATACAGATAGATAGATTTGGCATGTGTGTAAAAAGGCTTGACTCTATAACCCCGAAATCCTGAAATATCGAATTTCAGAATCTTGAGATCATAAAGCGAAAACTTAGAATACTGAAACCCCAGAAGCGCGAATTTCAAAATCGCGACTCCTACACTAATCATACATACACACCTTCTCCCCACACACAAACACACAAACCGACCTACACTACATACAAGCAGGGAGGCAAGCCGCCTTGCACACCCCCACTTAAATATACAACTCCAAGGTTGCACTACACAGACAAACACACGAAAACACCACCATACAAGCTATATTCCCCACGTGCTTACACATCACATTAACAAAACACAGTGACACACACTAAAGCCCCTAACCAAAACCCTTAAACATAAATACTTATCTGAATCTCCAGCTATCTATTCACACACCGCAACACCAGAAGTGCTAATTCAACATCTCCGGACTTCGGGATTTTGAAATTTGCCCTTCTGCGATTTCAGAGTTTTGAGCTTTCGGCTTTATAATCTTGGGATTCTGAAATTCAATATTTTAGAATTTCGAGATTATAAAGTGTTCCCATGTAAAAACAGCTATGACTCCAAAGCTCCTGTTCTAGGACTGTGACTGTTTTTGGATTATTAAACCTTAGGAAGTGATGCAGAAAAAAGTACCCTGAAGACAATGCTCCTTTACTCAGTCAAGGGACCCTTTCTGCTTGCAAAACATCTAAAAACTGTTGAAATATCAAAACATGCACTGCATCTTACTCACATGGAAGCAGGATATCAAACGCAAAATTAAGTTCACCCTGTCCTTCTAAAGGTCCAAGAAAGGTCTCTCCCAACATGGCTAAAAAACACTAAAATAGCTAAAGATAGCTCCCAAATGATTCCTTCCTCACTGAACTTATGTAAGGAGATGCCTCACTGAACTTATGTAAGGAGTTGTGAGTGTGTGTGTGTGTGTGTGTGTGTGTGTGTGTGTGTGTGTGTGTGTGTGTGTGTACGTCTGTATATGTCTACCTTATTCTGAATAGATTTTGTGTGTGTGTGTGTGTGTGTGTGTGTGTGTGTGTGTGTGTGTGTGTGTGTGTGCTAATGACAGAGGGACAATATTTTAATTAGAGTGTAAATATTGTCCCTCTGTCATTATTAGAATGCTTTTTATTGAAACTGGCTTAGAGAGGCAGTGGAAAATGACAAGTGGACACAGAGACACAGCCACAAAGCCAATTTCAATAAAATGCATTCTAATAACCAATAATAAATATAAAGCTTATAACAGTTAAAGATTATTTCTGCAGCTGGTTGACTTTTGCCTGACTTTATGCACAGCTCCACCTGTAGGTTAGACTGGAATAATACTTTGTTTTTGCCTAAATCCGAGAACAGCTCCATCTGCAAGTCAGACTAGAAATAGCAAGTATTTAACTTTTGCTTGACAGCGTGACAGAACCACAGGACAAAGAGACACAGCCACAAACCCAGCTTCAATGAAAAGCATTCTAATAAAAATCATTATAATAATGACAATAATAATAATAATAACTGTCTAAAAAGGAAGTAGGAACAAAGACTTCTGATAAATCAACAATAATAAAAGAATCAAGAAATAAGACTCTTTCCTCTTCATACCCTGTTCAATTTAAGAAATGCCTGGACAACAAATCTGAATTATTACAAAAAAATAATAAAACTCACCTAGTACCATGCCACACAAAACAAAACAATATAGTTGCCAGAAAAAAATGTATTCAATTTGCTGGTTGATGGTAATATTTGATTGATTATATAGACAGTTGGTTAATTACAGTTTTGTCTGATGAAGTTCTATAGTTAATGAGGAAGAAAAGTGTTATATTAAAATCCTTTGACTCTTTCTGGCGACCACTTTTTTTTTTGTTTTTTAATCATCTGAGTTACTCAATGCATCAATCTGCTAGTTCATTTTTGGTCCTAACACTGAGAGCATAGCACAATTTACCAGTAAGGACTAAATTATATAGTTAACAGACTGGTGCCAATATTTTATAGTGAACTAGCTTTCAACTTCCATGTTTAATGCCATGTGCTTGACAAACTACTAAATACTGAACAGAATTTTTTTCTGGATGATATGTATAATCTTATGATGTATTTAGTTATTTTACTTACTTACTTTATTTAATTAGCCTTTTGTTGACTGGGTTAGTCCCATTAGGCTAGTAGCCTCTTTTCAAGGGAGACCCAAGGTGGTATTTATACTACTAGGGGAAATTTGGCCAGGGAATCAGGGAACTTATCCCTACTCATTACCATTCTCATGGTCTGTACGGCCGATGAGTGTGAACATGTGAATGTTTCATTCCCAGTACAGTTGCGGCTGGGAAAACCATGCATAATGGAGGAGGCGAATGACAGTTTGCAAAAGTATGTAGAGATGCAAAATGAGGGCATTACGCTTGATTTGGAGGAGTTATTTCAAGCAGAGTTGTTTGGTTCAGCAAAAGTGGAGGAGCAACAAGATGAAGAAATTGTAGTTACAATCCTCCAGTCAGGAGGGTTGCAGGATGATGTACTGGCAGAGTTAGTGAATGAGAAGGAACTGGAGAGCGGAAATGACTTGTCGAGAAAGTTTCATTTGTGGATGTAGTGAAGAAAAGAAAAAAATTAAAAAAGGGAAAGTAAGAAAACTGAGATGTTGGAGAAGAGTAATGTGTTGTGGTATACAGGGTAAAGAAGAAAAAACACTCAACAGGTATGAGTTATGGGACACAGTTATTGCACCTCTGGTACAAAAGCTCAAGAGGTAAGAACATTTATTTTGATAAAGAATAAGACTTATTGTAACATTTTTTTTCAAATGTCTATGGGACTAAAGACTTTCCTGGGAAGCTTTGAAAAGAAAAAAGTGCATCCCTGGAATAAATACATTGTTAAGATTTTTCATCATGAGACAGGAAAAAAGTAAACATTCAGTTTTGCACAGAGACTGATAAAGAGACTGTTAAAGGACATTTATTAAAGGATTTTTGCTGAGAAATAAAAAGTATTGTAAAAGTATTAGACAACAGGGGTTTATGGACTAGGGCTTGGAACTGCAATGTCATTTTGAAAATAGAAAATGATAAAATTATTCACATTCCCAGCTTGAGAAATATACAATGGAAGAGAGCTGTTGTTCAATATTGGGGACAACCAAAAGCTTTTTATTTATTTATTTTTTTGCGGAAAAGGAGGTCATTTTGTTGGCAACTGTGACAAAAGGCAGTGTTATATATATATATATATGTGGAGATTATGGTCATGATGCCAGAAAATGTCAAAGTAATAAATCTGAAGAAGCAGAATATTTAAGGGAAGATGGTGAGGAGTCCGAAGCCCCTCCACTGGACCAGTAATTAAGGAGCCTCAATTCTCACCACTGGCAACAGTGGGGGACATTCACTGGGAGGATAGCAAGTATACACACAGTATTTCTAGATGCAACTCTTTGCATCAAGTGCAATTTCCCTTACGAGCACACAGAGACCACAGTCAATCCGGGGCTGGTTTCTCACTCTTCCTCCAGATCCCCAATAAGACTCCCCACTGGCACAGCTATAGAGTTTAGTTTTTAGCCAGGGTTCCAAGCCAAGCCCTCCAACACTCTTTCTGTCCAACCAGTGCTTCATGTCACTGCTCAAGTAGCTGACACACACGCGCGCACACACACACACACACACACACACACACACACTTTTATTTTATACATACACACACAGCTGGGAAAGGCTGACACAGGTTTACTAGCTATGCCCCCTTCTCCCCAGACTATAATGTAGTTATCACTGCCACCAGAACCCCTTATCAGCTACTTCAAGGTCCTTAACAAAGGGTGTCCAATCTTACTGTGTAATACTAATATTAACACAAATGGTAGTTTGATCAAGAGCAAGGCTATTAAGAGTACCCCACACAGTGTCACCAAATAAATATGCAAGTACTCTCAAAACTTAAATATCTCTACACAGATCAGCCACAATGAAAAGTTTAAATATATTTAATAATAAAAAAAAGACAATACTAAATATATATTCACAGTGACATCAGAGTTCAAAATCACAGGAAATACTTAAAACAACATTGCAGGACAGTCTCAAATAAATAAACATAAATATCTAAACTAACCTTAGCTCTATTCCTGGCTATATACAAGAGAAATGTACTGTTCCCTAGAAACTTACTTCATCAGAGCAAGGCGGATGTGCGGTGAATGGGTCTTGTTGCCAGGTCCAAGACAGAATACAGAATGCTGTGTCTCACTAAGAGACTCCTCAAATTAATATCTGGAATATTACTGCTGGGATAGCTTGCAGAATGACTTGTCGTCTGACTCTATCCCAGGTGAAACTCCCACTGCTGGAAGTTGGCAGTACTTAGCATCTACCTGTGAAAATACGCAGACCTCAGATCTTTGGCAGATGCTGGAAGTCATAAAACAATTACATTCCTTCACATTTCAAGATTAGCAATTATTTCACCCTAGAGACATTACAGAAAGCTCCTTGGTTTTACACATTGTGTCTCCTTGCTGCATTGAAACTGAAAGAAACCACCTTTTATGGTGTAGCCATAAAGTAATATATTTTCAATTATTTTTCTGAAGTTAACCTCTTGTATTCCAGTTTCCACTGTTAAAATGAAGAAGTTATGTTCTTACCATAATGTTACATCTGTGTTGCCCATCTTCATTCATTCATTACTGATGGGTGTCAGTTCCGTCCTCAGCCCTCGTAACCGAGTCGGCCTTGTAACAAGCTTGTGCCAGTCAAAAAACTCTTGAGGTAAGCTTTTACCCACAATGCCCCTCTCCCTGTTACCTCAGATCGAGTTTGTCCATTATAAGTAAATCAGAGGCTGTCTCTGAGCAGAAAACCTAAAGTAGGAGTAGGACCCAATTCGATCCCCAGGAGCCTCTGGAGGGGGAAGGAGGGTGGAACGTAATGAATGAATGAATATGAACAACACAGATGGAATGTTATGGTAAGAACATAACTTCTTTTTCTGATGTTGTTAAGCTTCATTCATTCCTTACTGATGAGACAGAGTCCTTAGCTACCTTTAGTCCTGGGAGGTCTTTATGGAAGGATGTTCCTGAGTACCATTGAACCAAAAGATGCTCTTCTCCTGGAGGCCAAATCCAATTTGTAATGTGTGATAAAGGTATGAGGGGTAGCCCAAGTTGCAGCTGCACAAATATCATTTAATGAAGCCTTTGCATGAAAAACAACAGAAGTTGCTACTGACCTGGTGGAATGTGCTCTGACTTTGCTTGGTAGAGGAATTTTATTTTGTCGGTAAACCAGGGATATACAGTTTCTCAACCATTTGGACAAGGTTACCTTTAAGATAGGGTTTCCCATTTTGGGCCTGAATAGGACATGAATAGCTGGTCCGATTTACATACTTACTTAGTTCTGTCCAGGTAAACTGTGTGAACAGCCAGCAAATGAAGACAGTATTCTCCTTTCTTTGTATAGTTGGGGAAAAAGACTAAGGTCAATTGCTTGGTTAACTGTCAAGTCTGAAATATCCTTGGGCAGAAAGGAAGGATTAGTCCAGGGTGATACCCTGTCTTCATGAAAAATCATGTAAGGGTATTTAATACACAAAGTCTGAAGCACTGAAATGCATCTGGCTGATGCGACAACTATCAAAAACAGAGATTTCCAGGACGGGAACTTTAGGTCGCAAGTGGAAGCAGGTTCAAAGGGTGATCATGTCAGGGATTGTAGTACTAGTGTTAAATTCCAAGGTTCGTTGGGTTTCCTGAAGGATGGTCTGATATGCAAGACACCTTTTAAGAAAGTTTTTCAGAGACGATGAGAGATTAGCGATGAGTCTTGAAACCCATTACTGAAGTGTGAGATAGCAGCTAAGTGTACTCGAATGGTTGAGGCTGCTGCTCCTGAATGGAGAAGACTTTATAAATAATCCAAAAATCACACTAACAGGAGCAAGGGTCTAATTGTCTTTGTCGGGACGAGATAAGGAACTTATTCCACTTGCTGAGATAGATTATCCTGGTGGATGGTTTATGTGAAGCCAGAAGGATATTCCGCACTGGGGAGGTAAGGTTATTCTGCCTGGTGATTTCCAGAAGTGGAGAAACCAAGCTGTCAGCTTGAGACTGGAGGTGTTTGGGTGAGTCAACCCTTGAGGGTGCAAGATCAGATCTGGAGTTGAATGCAGAATCCATTGGTTATCTACTAGATGAGGCCAAAGGAAGGGAAACCAAACTTGTCATGGCCAGTAAGGAGCAATGAGGATTACTCTGCTTCTCAGACAAAAGGCTTACTTTAGAAATAGGGGGATTGGGGGAAGGGAGGGAAAGCATACAGAAGTCCCGTGGGCCAATCATAAATCAGAGCATCCCCTGGGAATACCCCCGTGGGGGAATTAGGGCGAAGTAGTTGCTGCATTTGTGGTTTGCTGGAGAGGTGAATAGGTGGCAGCAAGGCTGGTCCCAGCAGCTGAAGATCGCCACAATAATAGGATTGAGGGACCAATCATGAGGCAGTAGGATGCATCTGCTCAGCTTGTCTGCAATCACACTGGAACTCCTGGGAATATGCATTGCAATTAGAAAGCGGTTGGAAGTTATCGCCCATTGTCAAATTCTCATAGCTTTTCGACACAACAGGTAGGACTTGGTTATCCCTAGTTTGTTGATGTACCAGACTAGTGACATGTTGTCTGATTGAATAGCAATTGTCCCTGATGGAAAGATGGATTGAAATGCTTGCAATGTTAGAAGCACCGCCCTCAGTTCTAGGACACTGATATGCAGGTGGGCCTCTATGTCTGACCAAGTGCTTTAGACCATCTTCCCCTGGTAAAGCTCCCCCCCACCCTATCCGGGAAGCATCCATAGTTACTGTGGCCCTGGTCTGTTGTGGATAAAAGGAGCGACTCCATTGCTGTCCATCTGGCTTCATCCATCCCGCTTGCTTCAATGAGTTATCCATATTTGAAAGGACAAGGGATGTTGTATGGGGTACCATTGTGTTAGATGGAGCCACTGGAGAATTCTTATGTGTAGTCTTGCCAAGGGCACTATGGTAATTAATGCTGCCATGGAACCCAGGAGTTGAAGGACTGTTTGAGCTGGTACTAGATTTTTACAGTATCACCCGGATTTGGGATCTTATCCTGTGTAGTCTATGGTCTGGGAGAGGAACTAGGCAAGCATTTGTATTGAAAATATCTCTCATAAATTCTAAAGATTAAGAGGAAATCAGGTTGCACTTTCCCCAGTTTATTGAGATTCCCAGAGTTTCTGCTAGTCCGAGTATGTAGTTTAGTGCCATCTCCAATAGATGCATGGTGGGGGTGGTGAGGATCCAATCGTCTAGATAAGGAAACACCCAGAATCCTTGTAGTCTCAAGTGAGCTGTTATCACTGCCATGCACTTGGTGAACACTCTGGGGGCTGTAGAGAGTCCAAAAGGCAGCATGCAGAATTGACATTGACTGGCCCCTAGCCGGAAGTGAAGAAATCTTCTGGAGCGCTTGTCCATTTTTATGTGGTAATATGCATCCTGAAGATCCACTGAGCACATCCAATCGTCTTTCTGCAAGAAAGGGAGGATAGAATGAACCATGACCATCTGGAATTTTTCTTGTTTGACAAATTTGTTTAGGATGCTGAGATCCAGAATTGGTCTCCAGTCCCCTGTCTTCTTTGGCACTAAAAAGAATCTTGAGTAGATGAGTTACCCCCTCTGCTCCAGGGAGTATACTCGCCACATGTGTCACAGAAAGGACTCTGCAATTTCTTGTGCCACATCTTTCTGCTCCTCTGGTTCCTACAGTATGGACGTTGAGGAGTGGAAAAACAGACACCCATGGCAGACAGGGTCTTGCTGTCCTTCTCACAACTGGCCATTGTGTCTTTCACTTTTGTGCCGAAAAGGGAAGAAGCTTCTACTGGACTGTTAAGAAAGGAAGACTTAAAAGGGTCCACAAAGTCACACAGGTGCATCCAGGTGTGATGTCTCATAACACCTAAATCCACCGCTCTGGCTGCTCCTTCAGTGGTGTGAGAAATCAGATGCATGGAGGAATTGGTTATGGATTCCAGGATAGCTAACTGCAAGGCATCTTTGTCACAGACCTCTTCAGAAATATCTCCTACTAAGGTTGTGGAGAGTTCAGCGATTAAGTCTCTCTGAAGCCTAGTGAAGTGTGCCAGATAGTTCAAAGACCTGAAAGCAAAAAAGTCTAGAAAACCACAAAATCCAAAAATGCTCAGCAAACGGGAAACTCTTCAAAAATGTTTATTACAAAATAGTCCAAATCAAGCAGAAAGCAAGCAAGAACTCCACCAAGTGAGGATTAAGCTACCACAAGTGCTTTCGTCCCCAAAAATCATACATTAACATGGAACGTCATCAGATGGCAGCAAAGGAAACTCATATGCTTTATATACATTTGTTATATGACATCACTTCCCCGGCATGCACACAATACAAGGGTCTAGTGAGGCTTGTGGTTGGGCTACCCAGGTGGACTGGGGATTTTAAAAAAAAATTAAAAAAACACCACTAGACCCTCGCGTTGTGCACATGCCGGGGAAGTGATGTCATATAACAAATGTATATAAAGGATACGAGTTTCCTTTGCTGACATCTGATGAAGTTCCATGTTAATGTATGATTTTTGGGGACGAAAGTGCTTATGGTGGATTAATCCTCACTTGGTGGAGTTCTTGCTTGCTTTCCATTTGATTTGGACTATTTTGTAATAAACATTTTTGAAGAGGCACCCGTTTGCTGAACGTTTTTGGATTTCGTAGTTCAAAGACCTAACAGCAAAGGTCTAGGATGCAAAAACTCTCTTCCCTAGCCTATCCACCACCCAAGACTCCCTGTTTGGGAGGTGGACAGACTGGCTCTCCTTGGCCAGTTCCTTTTTCATGGCAGCCACCACCACCATCGCTTCTACTGGAAGACCCTTGGACCAGTGTGGGTGGTGCTCAGGAGGAGATAAAATTTTGTCCGGCCTCCATGGGATTGGTTCAATGGTATCAGGACTCTTCCATGCATGCTGCACAATGAGCTGAACCAGCTCATCTGCAGGTGGGATCACCCAAGAAGTAGAGGGTCGAGCAAGAAAAGCCTGCAGGAACAAGGACTCCTTGGAGGAGGAAGTGGTGGGCCTCCAGTCACCCCTCTGCTTCAGTATTTCAAGGATGTCTCCAAATGAGACATCATCATTAGGCGACAGTGGGGATCCCTCCCCTTCATCCTAGTCCTTGTCCTTGGTGAGAGACTCCTCAGGTGAGTCTATGTGCTTCCTTTTGCACATCCTCTTGCATGGTACCTCTTCAGCAGGAGCTTCTGAAGAGGACTGCGAAGAAGGGGCACTCTACAGTAGGGTATCCTGAAGCTCAAGTCCGAAAGCAGTGGCTTGTGTCAGCTGCAGCTCAGAGGAAGGACATATCTGTGGTTCATATGCCGATGGCTTGCCTGCAGAGGCAAGGGCCCTCTCCATCGCCTGTAAAGCTGGCCCACGTGAAGAAGGATGGGAGCCCAGAACCGAGAAGGACAACCTCGGAACCGGGGTCACACCCCGCTCCAATGAGCCCGCTCCCAAGTACTGAGCCTCAAGGGGACTCAGTACCAATAGTGCTTCTGGAACCATGGCACACAGCACTGTAGAAAAACCCGAAGATGTACCAGGTGCCAAGGAGCCCGCAGTCCAGTCCTGAACCTGAGGATAGCCTGACTCCAAGTGAGTTG
The DNA here is from genome assembly GCF_019279795.1 of Protopterus annectens. Classification (NCBI taxonomy): domain Eukaryota; kingdom Metazoa; phylum Chordata; order Ceratodontiformes; family Protopteridae; genus Protopterus; species Protopterus annectens. Next base: position 563,661,600 of record NC_056739.1, on the reverse strand, counting down.
AAGGACAAAGGGACGGCTCCGGAGCCACAGTGAGATCCACTACTGGCACCAAAGGTGTGGAAACCAAGAAAGGCATCAGTGCTGAGTACTAAGAAGCCTGCAAAGATGTCAAAGAAGGAGAATAAGCTGGAGTCCATGGAAATAGATTCCCAAGTCCAAAAGGGAATGGGGTCTTAGAAGGTGCAGCAATTCCTCTGGCTGTCAGTAGCTGGTCCACAAGACACACCATGTCCAATTCCGAGAGGCTCCTGGTTGATCTAATGGATAACCCCGATGGGGACACTGGCCATTCCAAAGAAGGGCTAAATTGCTGGCCAACAAAAGGATCCATTGAAGGGGAGTACTGGGTCCATGCAGTATGGTCTATTGGCACCAATGTCTCAAGTTTAGAGACCTGTGTAACAGGGGTGTCCAAACTTGGAACAGATACTGTGGGGCAAGCTCAGTGCTGTGGTCAGTGTGGAAGTCAAAATTTGCAGTTTAGGCAGGGTCAGTGCTGTAGACGTTGTTGGTGCCAAAATAGGTGCAGACGCTGCAATGATTGTTGACAGTACCGAAGACAATGCCATACAAGCTGGTTTCGACTCTGGAGCTGAAGGGGTCATTTTTGGTCTTGGTGTCTCCTTCCTATCACTGGAGGGTGAAGAAGGAACTGAATGTGGTCTCTTTTTATGCTGTTTATGCTCTTTTCTGGGAGGCGATTAGCCCTCCGATGCAGAGATGGCCTCTGAGAAAGGCATCTTAAGGAGGGCCTTCAGAATCAACTTGTTTCTCCTTGCATTATGGGTTCGAGAACTGAACCCCTGGCAAATAGTACAAGGAGGCTGTACAGAAAGATGGGGAATGCCTAAACAATATACACATGAAACATGAGTATCACTGTTAGGCATCTTGCGGCTACACTTGTCACACTGTTTAAACCCTAAAGCTCCTTTTTTCTCAGACATCATACCACAATACAAATATCCAATAATACCGAGAAAGGTAAAGAGGAAATATATACATATATTTTTTTACAGAAGGAAAGAAATACCAGCAATGGTACTGAAGGATTACCACAGAGGGTAAAAGGAAAGGGCCGTACCAACAATGATACTAGAGATTTCCGTAAGGTATTTGAGGAAAAAGAAACTGGAAAGACACTCAAAAGTGGGTAAAAACTAACGATAGGTTAAGAAGGGAGTTTAAAATGAAAAACATTGTGAACCAATTCAAGAAAAACAATTTTATATGCAAAAAAACTAAACAGTTAGCTGAGAGCTGGTTTGACACGGTTTTATGGGTACAAGGCAAACATCATCTGAGGTAACAGGGAAAAGGGCTTTATGAGTAAAAGCTTAGCTCGAGAGTTTCTTGGCTGGCATGAGCTTGTTACAAGGCTGATTTGATTCCGAGGATGGAACCGACACCCATCATTAAGGAATCAATGAAGATTAACAACATCAGATATATACATTTAAATAGTTGCAATAGTGTATGTACATTTCTGTTCTATTCCAGTAGGGCATACTGTGGTTACATTACAAACAGCACTTTGCAAAAACCATTTCAACACACTCTTCTGTACCAGCAGTTTGATATATAAATGACATACAGTTCTAATATATTTGTAACACAAGCATCTTATATAAATCATGTTGATATTCAAAAATGACATATAATTATTTACAAAATTCCAGATAGCTGTGCTGGCAGTATCCCCCTTTGTCACAAGGAGGAAAAAATAGAAGATAATAACAAAACAAGAATAGAGGGAATCAGAGTTACAAGACAATAATCAGAGTGAATATGTAATAACAGTTTCTGGGGAAATACAAGACTTAGAAGCAAATGAAGGTGAAGCAGATTTGAAATCAGATGTTAGTGAAGATAGAGATGTTCACTGGAAAGTAATTAAGAAGAAGTACTCTATTGGGAAAAGGATGAAGAAAAGGAAAAAAAGATACAGGATCTAGGTATAAGAAGAGTTAAAAATGGAAATGAATAAAGTCATAAATAATTATATTTAGATTAAGAAAAAGAGAAGTAATAAATCATAAGATATTGTCAGTCAATGTGTATGGTATTAAAAGTTTGGTTAGAATAGCATTCTGGAATAGTGTAATAAATGTGAAGTAGATGTTATAATATTAGAATATGTTAGAGGCTTAAAAGAAGAAAAATTACAGGCAGGGAATTTATGGAGAGGGGGTGTAATCTGGAATTTGGGAGAAGAAACTTGTTTAGGAGTAGTGGTATTATTTAATATATGAATCTATATATTAGATTATATCTTAATAAGAAAAGGAAGACTAGCTGTTATAAATTCTGGATAGGATAAAAATATGTAGAATTATAGCAATATACGTACATGTCTCCTATAAAGAAAGAAGAAAGCTATTCAAATAGATATTTGATTACATAATAGTTAATATGGATAAAATTTCAGGATACTTTAATTCTGATGTGAGAGATAAAGAAAAGATAGAGCGGATAAAAAATAATGAAAGAGATTATGATTTGTGGTAATTTAATACTAGGGAATTGAAATAGTTACACATACAGGAGGGGAAATAATAAATCAGAGATTGACTATTTTGTGGTTTCTATAACTATAAAGATTATTATAGAGAAGTAGTGCAGACAGGATTTTCAGATTATGTGGATACATGCATAGAACTTGAGGAAAATAAAGAGCATATTAAAACTGTAAATGGAATTAAAAGAATGAATAAGATTACATGGAATGAAAAAAGTAAGGGGAACATACTCCAATTGTGGAAAGAACATTTATCCATGAGAGACTTGTACTAAATGGACAGGACTGTGGTTGATATTTAAAGATAAATATAAATCAGATTATTTACACTGGAAACATTTATTAAGACAAAAAGAAAACAGGAGTGTAAAGAATTGCAAAATAAAACATTAGAGAATTTGGAAAGAAAAAATGTTTATTATATGAAAGAGGGAGAGATATATAAAAGGTAAAAAAGAAGTTTCTCCTTATTTGAATAAAAAGTTAAAGAAAGCGGTATAATGAGGGATATGAGAGATGAGAAAGGGGTGGTGGTGAAGTGACAAAATTAAATTATGGAAATTACAGTGAGGTTTGTTAAAAAGACTGAGTAAACAAACATTAAATAGACTAAATGAATGGAATGTTAAACAGTTTACTGAAAATATAAATAGAGAGTTAGATAAACAGATTAATGTAATGGAATTTGACTTGATAACAAAGAAAGTCAATATTGGTTTTTGCAGCAGGATCAGATGGAATATGTTATGTAATGTATAAGAATTTGGAATTATGGCAAAAAGAAATATTTATATTTGTGTTGGATGAGTGGTTAAAAGATGGTATTAACCAAAGTATGTAAGGGTAAAATGAAATTTATATGGAAAAGAGGGATATAATTAACTGGAGATCAATTGTATTAAATAATATAGATTATATGGTATTTATGAAAATATTACAAAAGATTAGAAAACAAGTTACAATAAGTGTTACAGGATAGTATATATGATATTAAAAGAAGAGGATGTCAGGAATTATTAATGATTGTTAGGGAAGTAGTAGAGGATATAAAAAAGAAAGTAAGGGGAAAAATATTAACAGGTGATATAAATAAAGGTTTTGATATAACAGACCATGATGCATTATTGAAAATGTTGGAGGGTTACAATCTAAGTAAACAGCTACAAACCATAATTGAGTCAGTATATAAAAATAAATGACTTGATAGAAGGTTGGTTAAGTGAAGAAATGAGAAAGAATAGGGGATTAAAACAAGGTTGTCCAAGCAGTAGTATTTTATTTGTGATGGTCATGAATTGTACAGTAAAAAAATAACTGAAGATATGAGAAAGACAAGGAATATATAGAGTGAAGGTATTGTATATCCAGTTATTATGTCATATGCTGATCACATCATCCTCGTAAGTAAGGATAGCAAAATGATGTAACAAGTAGTTCTTGGGACATGATTATTTGCAGAATATTGGAATATCACTGAATGCTAGGAAAAGTAAAGGATTTGGTTTAGAGGAAGTGATAAAGGGAATTCAATTTCAAATAAAAGAAATTTCTGTCTTGGGAATAACATTTGGATCTATAAAGGCAGTTAAGGAACAATGGATACATATTTTATAGGAATTAAGAGAGCTTAGTATTATATGGAGTAAATATAGATTATCCTACAGAAAGAAATTACATTTAATATGGATGGGAAGAATAACAAACATGGCAAGTATATATATATATATATATATATATATATATATATATATATATATATATATGGCTTCCCTTCACAATCCCGAATTACTGAATGCTCGAAATTCAGTAACTCAAGACTGTAAAGTCGAAAATGCAGAAGCGCGAATCTGCAGAAGAGCGAAATCAAATATCTCGAATTTGCACTTATGCATATCAGCTATGGGATGGGAAGTGAGTGAGTTGGGATGCTTTATGGAAGCGAAGGTAAGTGAGTGCATGTGTGTTTTTTGTAAGTTGTGCATGTGGGTTAGGGTAGGGAGGTGGGAGTATGAGTGTGAGTGTTGGATGTGTCTATGTATGTGTGATGTGTTTTTGTGTGTGCAAGGCAGTTTAAAATGTCTGTGTGTTTTTTTTTTTTTGCAATCTCGGAGTTAAAATATATAAGTAGGGGGGTGTGGAGGGTGCAGGGGGGCTTGGCCCCCTGCGTACATGTAGTGCAGGGCTTGTAGTTTATGTTATGTGGGTTGTATGGTGTGCGTGTTGTGTGGTGTGTGGTGTATTCTGCATGTTTGGGGTTTTTTATTTTCGTGCTTGTGGGTTTCGGGATTTTTGTTGGTTTGACTTTATGATTTATATATATATATATATATATATATATATATATATATATATAGGTCTACTACGTTAAACCGACAGTCCATAACACTGGCATCACAAGAATGAAACTGAAAAACACTAAAGTTCACATGCCTGACAAACCACAATACCGACAGTTAACAAAACAAAATGTTCACTATTCCACACAACACACACACAACACAAGCACACCAACAACCTAAAAACCTACACTACACTTTACACACAACAATCTATATACTAACCTTAACCCAAACCCTAACCCTATGGTCTGTCACTATTGCACACTTACCTTACCCGCACCCTAACCCTAACTCACTTAATCCGTCCCTAACTCTCAAGTCCCTCACTATCGCACACTTACCTTACCCGCTCCCTAACACCAAGTCCCTCACTATCGCACAATTACCTTACATGCACCCTAATCCTACATCCCTCACTATCGCATACACACACCTTACACGCACCCCTAACCCTAAATCCCTCACTATTGCACACTTACCTTGTGGTGCTCACACGTTTCCCATGTCGGTGTTTTCACTGTTAAGATTCGGAGTTGTCAGTTAACTGCTCCATCGGTCTTCTGGCATCGGTGATGTCAGTGTCGATCTTCCGAGCTTTTGTTCTAATGTAGGGAACCTATATATATATATATATATATATATATATATATATATATATATATATATATATATATATATATATATATATATATATATATAAAAAATGTCAAGAGATATAGAAACACAATTTTTTGAATTAATATTTACATTTATTTGGGGTTCTAGAAGTATATGATATGAGAATTTCAAGGGACTGGATGTAAAACTTTTATGTAAATATGTACATGTTAATATATTCATTTGTATATATTTGTAAATATGTGTAATTATTTGTACATAATAAAGCACCCCCTACATTTACAGAAGAGGAAGTACAGCACTCTCTGGATCTGCTAGGTGCTGCTGGAAGGCTGCTACTGCAGTTCTGGGAATCCCATGATGACAGAGGGGAGCAAGAGAAAATTTACCAAAGGAAGAGAAAGGAGAAGGAGATGAAATAGCTGTTACAGAGTTGGAAACTGAAGGACCAGAGGCACATGCAGCAAGACATTGAAGAATAGAAGAAACTGAGAGGGGCAAACAGATGTGGTTTCTCAACAGCCACAGAGAAGACAATCAGTAGAAAAAATAAAAAGTAAAAGCAATGGCAGTTTGAACAGGTATGACATTATGGACAGCATTATTTTGCCACTAGGATTTAACATTTAAGACATAAGAGCATTAATTCATTTGGGAGTTGAACATTTTTATGAAGTGACATTTGAAAACTTTAACTTGCTGGAAGAAATTATGACTGAGACTGAAAAAAGAAATGCAGTAGCACAATGGAAAAAACATTTACTTCAGAGCTTAGGACTGCAACTAACAAAGAAAACAAATGTGACTTAGGACAGCTATGGATAAGCATGAGGTAAAACTGTTTTTTTTTCACTATGCAATAAAATACTTGAAATTTAAAAAAAAACCATGATGACAGAAATGTATGGAATGGGAGTTGGGAAGGGTGGGTAACAACGGATGTTAAGGATGGGAAAATTCAACATATTTCAAATACAATAATTGTGAACGGTAAGAGGATTTGTTAGATACTAGGGTCAACCCAAAGCATGTTATTTCTTTGGGAATGAAAACCATTTAGTACAAGACTGTAATAAACAAATGTGTGGCCAATGCAGGGAAGGGGACATTCAGAAAAAGTGTAAGCTTTTTTGTATAAAATGTAAAGAATCTGGATACTTCTGGTTTGACTGTCCCATATTAGATAAGGAAAGAGTACATGAAGAGAAAAGCTCAGAAGAAAGACAAACAGTAGAAAAAAGAAGTCATGTCTTACCATAACGTTCCATCTGTTTTTTAGATCTTTGTTCATCCATTACAAATAGGACTTCGGTTCCATCCTCAGAACCGATAAGGCCATTTCCAAGCTCGCACCAGCCAAAAACTCTCAGCTAAGACCTACCCATAATGCTCCTCTCCTAGTTACTTCAAATCGAGTTTGCCTACCCCTATATAATAGAGGTAGTAATAGAAAAATAGTAGAAGGCTCTGTAGCTTTTGCATTTGTAGTTTAGGGGGGGAAGCAATTTGATTGCAGCAAGGCTTGCCCCGGCGTCGGAAGATCCAATCCGCTGTTACAGGGTTGAGGGACCACTCGTGAGGCATCAGGCTGTGCCTGCTCAGATTGTCCGCAATAAGGTTGGAACTCACAGGAATGTGCGCTGCTATAAGAAAGCTGTTGGAAGCTATTGCCCAGTGCCAAATCCTCATGGCTTCCCGACACAGGGGGTAAGACTTTGTTCCGCCTTGCTTGTTGACATATTAGATGACTGACATGTTGTTTGTCTGAACTGCAATGGTCCCAGAGGGTAGGGATGCATGGAACGCTTGCAACGCTAAGAGAATTGCCCTCAGTTCCAGGACATTTATGTGCAAATTGGCCTCCATGGGGGACCAGGTGCCTTGGACCGTCTTTCCCTGGAAATGCCCCCCCCCCAGCCTAACAGAGAAGCATCCATGGTTACAGTGGCGATGGGCTGGGGGAGACAAAGGTCGACATCAAAGATTTGTTTGTGGCTTCATCCACCATAGCATTTCTTCCTTGCAACAGTTTGTAAGACGTATCATGTGGTCGAGAGGGTGAGTTAGAAATGACCATTGTGCAGAAAGGAGCCACTGCAGGATTATCATGTGCAGCCTCGCCAGAGGTACTAATGTTATGGCAGCCGCCATGGAGCCTAAGAGTTGCAGTACAAGATGTGCTGGTACATAGGTGTGAGGAAGGTGGTCTTGGATTTGGTGTCTTGTTTTCAAAAGCCTGTGAGGGGGAAGAGAAGCTTGACAGGATGTTGTGTCGAAGACCACTCCAATAAATTCCAGTGTCTTCATTGGGGACATCTGAGATTTGTCCTTGTTGACTGCAATCCCCAAGCAGAGAGAAAGACCTTGAGTGTAAGAGAGGCTACAGACTAGGAGATTCCTGGTCGGAGCAATAATGAGCCAATTTGTCTAGATACAGAAACACCTGGAATCCTTGTAGTCGAAGATGAGCTACCACAACTGCCATACATTTGGTGAACACTCAGGGGGCTGTCGAGAGACCGAATGGCAGTGCCCTGATCTGATAGTGATTGGCTTCCAGCCAGAAGTGGAGAAACCTCCGGGAGCAGTGATCCATCTTTATGTGGTAGTACACATCCTGGAGGTCTATAGAACATATCCAGTTGTCCCGCCCTAGGAAGGGAAGAATGGACTGTACCGTGTGACCATCCAGAATTTTTGAGGTTTGATAAACTTGTTCAATAGGCTGAGATACAGGATTGGTCTCCAGTCCCCTGTCTTTTCTGGCACTAAAAAAGAACCTACAGTAAAACCTGGATCCTGTCTGGTCTGGTGGGACTGGTTGGGTGACACTTTTTCTTAGCAGCTTTTCTATTTCTAAAGCTGATAATTCCCTCTGATTGGGTGGTACATCGGGGATTCGTTTGATGGGTCTGGGAATTAAATCGAATGGCATTTGGTAGCTTCTGGATATTATTCTCTGCATCCAAACATCGGTTGTAATAAGATGCCAGGCTGGTAGGTGCTGAGAAAAATGACACCAGACTGCTTCCAGAGGAAAGCAATCGGGCCGCTGCTCAGGAGCGCTGGTAGGGTCTGCAGGAGCACTGGTAGGGTCTGCCGGAGAAAGAATCTCTAGCGCCCTGGTTATACAGACCCCCTCTATCTCATAAGGCATGTCTTCCAGATGAGTTTCCCCTTCTGCCCCAGGGGGATTGTTCACCACGAGTGTCACGAAAAGATCCTTGGGATTTCTTGAACCACATTTTTCCTCCGTTCTGGCTCCTGGAGTAGGACCTCTGGGGGTTGGAAAAGCATATGCCCACAGCAGACAAGGCCTTTCCGTCTTTCTCACTTCGTGCAAGTGTGTCTTGTACTTTGGGTCTAAAAAGTGCAGATTCGTAGATAGGTGCATTGATGAAGGAAGATTTAAAGGGGTCTGCGAAGTCACACAACTGCATCCAAGCATTGCGTCTCATGACAATGCCTGATGCGGCAGCTCGAGCTGCCCCCTCGGTGGTATGAGATATCAAACGCATTGATGAGTTCAGGATGGATTCAAGGGTAGCTAGCTGTGAGGCAATAGTGTCATGCACCTCATCAGGCAGTACCCCCACCAAAGAGGAAGACATTTCAGAAATTAGGTCTCTTTGCAGGTGAGTAAAGTGCGCCAGATAGATTGCTGAAGCATAGGTCTGCTTCCCTAGTCTGTCCACGGTCCAGGACTCCCTGTTTGGAGGATGGACAGTGGAACTATCTTCTGCCAGTTCACTCTTGGTGGCCACCACCACGACCATAGAATCAACTGTCAACTGCTTGGACCAGTGGGCCTCCAGGGGACAAGTTCTATGTTGTCTGGGGCCTTCCAGGCATGCTGCACAATGAGCTTAACTAGGTCATCTGCCAGTGGGGTCACACATGAAGTAGATGGCTGGGCACAGAAGGCCTGCAAGAACACTGATTCCTCAGAAGAAGGATTAGAGGACTTCCAGTCTCCCCACTGCTTGAGGATTTTGAGAATGTTTCTGAATGAGACATCGTCTGGGGAGACCGTGGGGACACGTCCCCCTCATCACAATCGGTGTCTTTGGTGATAGATTTCTCCAGGGAATCAAGGTACTTTCTCCTGCACCGTTTCTTCCGGGGTGGCTCCCCAGTGGGATCTTCTGAGGAGGACTCCGGAGAAGGGGTTCCCTTCAAAGGGGGATCTTGCGACTCCCGTGCCTGGGGTATAGAAATAGGGGGTTGGTTGGGACAGCTGCATGCTAAGGGGGTTCTGATACTGATATCATTGGTGCTGACTGTGAACCAGTGGAGGCAAGGACCCACTCCATCACCTGGAAAGCAGGCCCGCCTGAGGAGGGATGGAAGTCCGGAAGTGGGACAGACAACCTCAGAACCGGAATCACACCCCGCCCTCAGGAGCCCACCTCCAGGTGAGGAGCTCCGAGAGGACTGGAAGCCATTGGAGCCATGGGTACAGAAGTCACCAGTGAGAAAATAGGCACCAGGCTAGATACCAAGGTACAGACAGTCCAAGCACTGCTTTGAGAGAGCATCAGCTCCAGTGGAGGCGATGCAGCAAGGGTGGTCTGTGCCGACAAGAGACTGAGCCGAGGCAGTATGCACCAGAGTGGACATCGGTACCGAGATCTCCAGGACCTAGGTAGAGGCCAGAGAAGGATAAACAGGGGAAGATGTAGTAAAAGATTCACAGCCAAGAGGGACAGAAGGTCTAGCGGAAATGGGCAATGCCCTAGCTGCCAGAAGCTGGTCCACAACCCGCTCTAGATTTAATTCAGAAAAACACCTGGTGGATCTAAAGGAGGCTGCTGAAGGAGAATCAGGTCTTTCTAGAAAGGGGCTAAACCTCTGCCTAAGAAGAGTTCGTAAGTTGGAGAGTATCTTGTCCTTGGCAGATATTCGAGTTTTGAAGCAGATGGAGCTGAAGAAACTATTGGCACCATGGTTGGGGAAGGTGCCGAAGTAGGTACAGTCATAGGAGCCAATGTTGGATCGATGGACGGCAACGAAGTAAAGTGGTGCTGAGGTTGGAACCGAAATAGGGGGTGAATATCACGGAAGGAGAAGATACAGAGCCTGGTGCCAAAGAGGCACGGAGCTGACTCGGTTCCATAACCGATGGAGATGCAGGAATTGAGTGACTCTGTTTTTCCTTATGTTTTTTGGTCTTTGGAGGGGGTGAGACCTCTGACCCAGATAGAGTCTCCGAAAAAGGTGTCTTGATTAAACCTTTTAAAGTAAGCTTATTTTTATGTTCTGCTAGTGTACAATTACTAAAACTAGCACAAATGTCACAGGCAGCTTTAATATGATCCACACCCAAACAGCAGACACAACGAGGGTGTTCATCCAAGTTGGGCATCTTACGCCCACACTTGTCACACTGTTTAAACCCCAACTTAGCTTTGTCTGACAAAGTAAGGCAACAAGACTACCCTATAGAAAAAACAAAATAAGGGAGAGAAAAAGGTGAGAGAATACCAACAATGGTATTTAAAAAATACCACAAGTGGTAAGGAAGGGCCTATCAAAGGCAGGAGAGAGGGACAGTACCAATAATGGTAGAAATTAAATTACCAAGGTAAAGGGTAGGGAATAGAATTAGGTTTTAGGCGACAGTGAGAAAATGCTAAGCCGACTAAAAAATAAAACATTTTGAGGAGAAACTATCTTAAAATTTAAATTTTCTACTTCACTTTGAGAGAGATGACTAACACGTCTGACTAGGAATGCAGTAAACGAGATCTGGAGTAACTAGGAGAGGGGCATTATGGCTAGGTCTTAGCTGAGAGTTTTTGGCTGGCGCGAGCTTGGAAACGGCCATATCGGTTCTGAGGATGGGACCAAAGTCCTTTTTGTAATGAATAAACAAAGATTTATAACATCAGATATATTATTACAAAAGATGAAAGATGTTGAAAGAGAAAGGGTATGTGGAAGGAGGATACTGAAGAAAAGTTAAACAATGAAGCAGCACTTAGAGAAGAAATAACAGTTCAGAGTAAGGTTACTACTATACAGGAAAATAAACAGATTCACAATTTTAGAAAGTGAAAAAGAAGAAAAAGAAGAAATTGAAGCAGGAGAAAAACACAATAGTGAAAAATCAGTTAATGGGAGACTTAAGAAAACAAAAATAAGATAAGGAAGTTAAACGCATATTAAAAAAGGAAAAGGACGATATAGGAATTTTAGCATGAAATGTGAACAGCATTCACAATGACATAAGAGGTTCGGTGGTGCTGGAATGTAAACAAATGGATGATTTTTGCTTGCTTGATAACCAGATGTAACAAAGAAGACAAAGTGGAAAGAAAACAGGCAGTATGGGTGGGCAAACTGGTTGGCAGGAAAAGAGACATGTTCTGGAATAGGAATTCTTGTAAAAAATGAAGAAATAAGAATTTTAGCTGGAACAATATTAGCGCCAGGAAGGGTAAAGATATCTGATAAGAGAATGAGACAAAATGTATAAGATTAATACTGATTTATGCATAAATTAATATGACAGAAAAAATATGTTATGTACGTACCATAATGTTCCCCGTGTTGTCCATTTTCATTTTGCCTCAACCATTGGGTTCAGATCTGAACTTCTGATCCGACTCGGCCATTACAATAGCTCGTGACCAACTGAAACTTTTGAGTTCCTCCCTACTCATACTGAGCCAACCCCTAACATATCTCAGATCTTGCTTGCTAGATGAAATAAATACTAAATATTAGAATAATGATCCTAACAAAGGAAACCAAAATCTGGAGCTCCATACAAGTCACAGTGGCGTCTTAATAGCATCTCATTCTTCCAGAAGTCCATGATGACAAAGGTTGGGGGTTGGTGGGTGGGAATTTGAGGAAGAATTAAAATGGACAACTCAGATGGAATGTTATAGTAAGTACATAACTTCTTTATCTGATGTTGCCAAGTTTCATTCATTCTTCAACCACTGGGATAGAGTCCCCAGCTTCGGGTGGACTCTAAGGAAAGATATTCCTGAGCACGGTTGAACCAAGGGCTGCTCTTCCCTTTGAGAACAGTTCCAATTTGTAATGAGTATGTCGCCTCACAGTAAGACGCTGTCCGGTTCGATTCTCAGCTAGAGCGTCTTCTGCATGGAGACATGCGTGAATGGGCGTACCTTTGTTGAAGGTTGTGCGTCAGGCCTGGCAAGCAGGTATGTAAATATCAACTGCCAATCATTAGCGGACCGGAGTTCCGCTGTGGCGACCTCTAACCGGGAAAAGCCGAAAGACACAAACAAACAAACAATAAAAAGTATAAGGATTAGCCCAAGTGGCAACCTCACATACGTCATCCATGGGACGGTTGGACAAGAACACTGACAACGTTACCATAGATCTCATAGAGTGAGCTCTTAAAGGCTTTGGTAATGAAATGCCCAGTTTGCTATAGACAAAGGCCAGGCAGTCCATAATCCACCTTGCCACTGTTACCTTTGTAACAGATTGGCCCAATTTGTTATCTGCAAAAGATATAAATAATTGATCAGACTTTCTAACATCTTTTGTTCTGTGCAAGTAGAAACCTCTGATTTCAAACTTTGGGAAGAAATGGGCAAGTTATTAGATTGAGTGATACTGAATTCTGACACCAAATTAGGAAGGAAGAAAGGGTTGGTTCTTAATGTAGCCCTATACTTAAGGAAAATCAAGTAAGGAGGTTCAGAGGATAACACTTGAAGTTTTGAAATTCTCCTGGCAGAGGTAATAGCCAGGTCAGAAATTTAAGATCACATTTTCCAGCTGGTTCAAAGGGGGAATGAAATAAGGTCTGCAGAACAAGGTTCAAATCCCATGAAGGAGTAGGATCTATATAAGGTGGTCTAAGTAAAATAGTACCTCTTAGAAAGGCCTTGCATATCTTAGTACAAGCTAGGGAAGAATTGTCAGCTCCTATATGAAAGTTAGAAATTGCTGCCAATTGAATGGTAGAGGAGCTAGCTCCCTCATTAAAAATTTCTGCCAAAACCTCTACTACACACTTTATGTAGGGGCTGAAATTGGATCAATATGTTTTTGATGCACCCAACAAACAAAGCTCTTCCACTTACTTTTGAGGATTTTCCTAGTGGAAGCTTTATGGGAAGACAAAAGTATATGATGGACAGGGGATGAGAGCATAGGTTGTCTGGTTATTAACTGAAGTGGAGAAACCACACTGTTAGCTTGAGGTTTGAGATGTCTGGATGAATCATATCTGTTGGGTGAGACAACAGGTCTGGAATCAGATCCAGAATCCAAGATGGGTAAAAAAGATAAGGCCAAGGGAAGGGGAAATAAACCTGTTGAGGCCAATAAGGCACAATGAGGACGACTCTGGTCTTCAATTGCACAGCTTTCTGAAGAAATTTGGGAATCAGAGGGGTTGGTAGATAAGCATAGAGAAGACCGTAGTGCCAATCCTGGAGCAAAGCATCCTTCAGTAATTCTCCCATCGGGGGGATTAGGGCAAAGAAGCTGATGCACTTGTTGTTTAGGTGAAATGCACAAAGAATGCATCAAGGCTGGCCCCACTGATGGAAAATTGTCACTTTTTTGTTAGAGACCACTCATGAGGTAGAAGAATAGACCTGATCAATTTGTCTGCTATTATCACATTGGACTTCCCCAGAATATGCAGTGCTATCAGAAAGCGGTTGGATAAATTTGTCTATTGCCACACTTTTGAGGGCTTCTATAAGGGATAAGATCTGGTTCCTCCATGTTTGTTGATGTACCAAACTACTGACCTATTGTCCGTTTGGATCGCAACTGTTTCTAAATGTAGAGCATCCTGATCCTGAAAGGCTTGCAACACTAAAAGCACTGCTCTCATCTCCAAAACATTTATATGCAAATTAGCCTCTTCAGGGAACCGCGTGCCTTGGACTGGTTTTCCCAGAAGTGTTGCCCAACCAAACTGGGATGCCTCCGTGGTCACTACGGTTTTGAGTTGAGGGAGAATGAATGGACTGAGATTGTTAGCATCCACTGAAAATTTCTCATATGATATCTTGTCGGGGGAACAAGAATTATGGCTGCTGATACTGACCCCAAGGCTTGAAGAATTATTCGGGCTGAAATTTTGTTGCTGTGAATAATTTTATGCGACCTGGAATCTTAATGTTTGTACTCTGAAACAAAGTCAGTGTGAATCCATGCACCCAAAAGAGTAAGAATAAGAAAACCAAAGGTGCACGTAGTAGGTAAACACATGCTAAGCTATACTAAATTAAAGAGTTTTAAAACCACAAACAACAAAAAAAGATTTAATGAAACATAAAACAAATGGTCAAGTGCATTCATCCCCTCCAACATGGGACTTCATCAGAACTATCTGAAACAAATAGAGTATTTTATACAAAGCAATTAAAACCATGTGACACACCACTCGATTAAAACATGCTCCTTAATGCCATAAACCATCTTAGAAAAATGCATTACAAGAACAGCTTAGAGTAAACATCAGTTAATAGAGGCTATCAACCATCTAATGACATTTGTGACAAATTTAATCAAAAGAAAAAGAGAAAATTTAATATGACTAGTGAGGAGGTGGCCCTTATAAAGGACTTGAGGGCTAATGATCCAAGGATCCATATGAGGGCCTCTGCTATTCAGCATTTTCATCAATGACCTCCACTCTACTCTCACTTAAGGGACAGTCATCCAATACGTAGATGATTCTACTATCATTTGCAATGACAGTTGTCCAGTTACCCATTATATTCTCGAAAGCCAACAATGTCGAATCCGACATTGTTGACATGAGAATAGCGAAAGTGCAGAACATCGAATGGGTAAATGGAAATCTCTGTAAGGGGAGATTTACTTCAATGGAGTGCGGTCTCGTAGTTGGTATATTTAAGTAGCGGGTGGTGTGGGGGGTGCAGGGGGTTGCCCCCCTGCCTGCACCCTTTAGATTTTCTTTTTTTGTAATTTATTTTTTCTTAACATTCGAAATTTTAATGGTTCAATCATTAAAGGTCGACCTTTAGTGATTCAAACCATTACATTTTTGATGTTCTAATATAGACCCCAGTTCTCCATCTGAACTCCTGAAACTTACACAGTCAGCTTTCACCTCCACTGAAATATGGATGACTAACAACCACATTGCCCTAAACCCTAAAAAAACGAAACTTGTGCTATTCACCCCAAGATGACCATTACTATAACCAAAGACTCTTTCTCTATACTCTCCCAAAATAACACTACTATTGAGGTTGTCACATACACTAAACTTCTAGGACTCACCATAGATGAATACCTAACTTTCAACATGCATATTCACAACAACATTAAAAAAGCACACCAGAAATTGGGCATGTTATAGGTTCATAGGTTCATACTAAGCTAACTGACCTTGCGAGCTATTTTAAGCCTAGCCAATTATCCCTTGTGAGACTCAAACCCTGCACCTTGTGTTTGTACAATTACAAAACATTCTTAAATTACTCCTCAAAACTAGCGATTCTCTCCTCCTTCCTGCTCCTATCTCTTCTTTATGGTGCTTCTCTCTTTACTAACATACAGGCCAGTCTTAAATCCAAACTAGATTCATGCTATAACAAAACTGCAAAGTTTGTCACTAACAGACAACATTCATCTCACCAATGTGCCTCTCTTCACTTACTAAACTGGCTAGAACTGCCTCATCATCTTACATGTACAACTATCATCTGCCCACAAACTAATATTCAATCCATCCAGCTGCCCTGCCCTTTCTTCTCTATTTACACTATACCACCCTAATAGATCTCTCCGCTCTGAAAATCAAATGCTCCTGTAAACAGAAAAACCTAACCTCTCCGCCAGTCAAATGTTACACTCCTTTTCCCCTGCTAGACTATGGAACTCTCTCCCACGTTCACTTAGAGCCACTAGCAATGCATCTTTCTTCAAAAAATCTTTGAAATAGCAGCTTACCTTATCTCCTGATGGTAATCTATTTCTGTAACTAAGTATACATGTACTGTCAGTAGATGGATTTATGTACAGCTGCATTGCCTCATTACTTTGTTTAAGACTTAGTCCACTGTTTATAACTTGTTGTATTTGCCAGATGAGTTTTTTTTATCAAATGTATGTATTGTATAAATCATTGTGGAGCTTTTTTCCGTAGGCCTCCACTGAAAATGGGCACTTTTTTGGCCCAGTGGACCTTCCCAGTAAACAAATGCAAATAAATAAATAATAAATAAATGAGTCTTTATGGATTATGAAGCAGATAAAGGGGGTAGGATAGTGATAGCACACAGGACTGACTGCAGTAATCAGATCACCACTCTTTTGAATGACACTAGTAAATATGAAGTGGTATTTAGAAATCAGATTTCAGCTGCTCATAGGAAAATTCTAGAAGATTCACTTTTCCAAGTTACTATTAATGAAGAAATTTATAGCTTTCTGATAAACAAACATCCCCTTATTCCAACTGTCTTTGGTATTCCCAAAGTACATAAGAATATTTATAATTCACCATATCGTCTTACTGTGGCCACTTACAACAGTTATACTTACCCCCTGGGAGTTTTTGTTGATAGATTACTTAAGAAAGCTTCGTCACCGATTGATTATTTATTAAAAGACTCATGGGATTTTTAACCAAGGTCAAATAAAAATTTTATAGCCCCACTTGTAATTTTTTCACTATAGATGTGGTAGACTTGTTTACATCAATTCTGTATAGAGGGGGCTTAGAACTGTTTTATGAAGCCACAATTCAGCTTACAACTTTGAGCAGTACATTAGTTAACTTTGTAACACAAGTCATGGAGGTAATTTTATACAACAATTTTATTACATTTGAAGAAGAATGTTTTAGACAGGTTAAGGGTGTGGCTATGGGTGCAAGATGTGTCCCTATTTACGCCAACCTGGTTGTCTGGACATGGGAAAAGAGACACATTTTTAACACAAGATATAAAAAACAATGGAACCTTTATTTGCAATACCTGGGTGATATTTTTATCCTGTGGAAAGATAGGGAACAAGTAAAGGAAGACTTTATGTTTATCAGTGGTATTTGCCCGTATTTTAAGTTTACACATACACATTCCTACGATTCTATTAACTACCCGGACATTACTATTTTAAAAGATGTTATCAGTGGGTGCTTTACTTTGAGAATGTTTAGAAAACCAATATTTTCAAAAAGTTATTTGGATTTTAATAGCTAGCATCCAAGACATAGTAAAAAATATTTTTAAGGCCCAACTTGTACGTGCAGCCAGGATAAGTTCACATGTTTGGACTTGAAATTAGAACTTGGTAAAGTTAGACAAATGTTTCAGGATAGAGGCTACACCCATGATTTTCTTTTTAAAATAGGGAAGAAAGTTTTGGATGGGTAGGGTACAAAGTATAAACCCCTTCGAAGAGATGAAATAGGTTTTGCAGCAATGACAATGCAAAAGGGCAAAGGGTTGCTAAGTCTTTTACAAACCTGATGATAGTTCACTTTGGGGAAAGAAGCAGAGATATTAAAGATATTGTGTTGAAAAAAATGGTGTTGTTCAGAGGTAGTTCAAACTGCATTCATATTTTGGGACAGAAACCCACCTTTATTTATAAAACTGGTCACAACCTGAAATACTTGGCTGAACATCCTGAAATAATATTAAAGATATCGTGTTGAAAAAAATGGTGTTGTTCATAGGTAGTTCAAACTGCTTTCATATTTTGGGAGAGAAACCCACCTTTATTTATAAAACTGGTCACGACCGGAAATACTTGGTTGAACATCCTGAAATAATTAACAGAACCACCTGTAAAGGGACCACGTGTTGTGGGACTTGTAAATATTGTAGGTTTATCCTGCAAGATAATTCAGTCATGATAGGTAAACCACTGCAATGTGTAATTCTGAAGATAGGAAACTGCAACAGCAGTGGATTAGTATACAGTTTGCTAGGGATGCAGTTTTTTCTACATTGGCAAGACTGAAAGACAGCTACGTAAAATAATATATGAGCATGTTTATGCCATTCAAAACAAAAATATTAACAATGCATTATATAAGCATACAGACTTGCAACCTATACACTAAGTTTCTGTTTAGTAGTGTGGACATTATTAAAAAAGAGACGGGGTGGTCACTGGGAGAATGAAACAAAGTAGGGAACTCATCTGGCAGCTTAGATTGAAAGTCACAATACTTCCTGATATTAATGAAAATGTTTCATTTACACCCATTTTAAAAATCAAAGCTGCAGAATTACAAAATATGAAATGTTTTTTTCTTTATGTTTATTGCTTTTGGTGTTAAGACTATTTTATTTGCATATTCTAATTACATAGGCATGTTTTTAAAGAGCATGTTTTAATCAAGTGGTGTGTCATATGGTTTTAACTGATTTGTATAAAACACTTTGTTTCAAATAGTTCTGATGAAGTCCCATGTTTGAAGGGACGAAAGCGCTTAACCGTTTCTTTTACATTTTATTAAATCTTTTTTTGCCGTTTGTGGTTACAGAACCTTTTTCTTTAATATACGTTAGCATGTGTTTACCCACTAAGTGCACCTCTAGTTTTCTTATTCTTACTCTTTTGGGTACATGGATTCACACTGGTTTTGTTTCAAGAGTACAAACATTAAGATTCCAGGTCACAAAAATTATTCACAGCACCAAAATTTCATCCCAAATAATTCTTCAAGCCTTGGGGTCAATGTCAGCAGCCATAATTCTTGTTCCCCTGGCAAGATATCATATGAGAACACCCAGAATCTCTGCAATCTCAAGTGAGCAGCCATCACTGCCAAGCATTCGGTGAACACCCTGGGGGCGGTTGTGAAACCAAAGCTCAGGGCTCAGAACTAGTAACGACTGGCTCCCAGCTGGAAGCGTAAAAACCTTCTGGACCACCTGTTCACATTTATGTGATAGTAAGAACATATGGAAACTTTTGGAAGGGAAAAGGTAATTATATAACCTCTGGAAATAATTCTCTGCACCCAAGTGTGCAGAGGATTATTTCCAAAGGTTATATATCTGATATCTAATATGTGATATCTAGCTAACCTCTCTCGTGTAGGGATAAATGACCCCCAATTGCATCAACAGGGAGACAATCGGGCCTCCTTTCAGAAGCACTGGTAAGGCCTGTCAGAGAAAGTGTCACTAGACCCTTGGTTTTGCAGACCACCTCTGCTGCATGGGCAGAATCTTCCATTAGCACCCCCCCCTTCTGCCTCTGGATGAACCATCTCCATGAGGATCTTGGAAAGGAGATGTTTTGAATCACATCTTCTATCCCCCTCACTGATTCCTAGAAAAGGTCCTTTTGGGGATCAAAAAATGTATTCCTGCAGCAGGGAGAGTCTTTTCATCCTTCTTGTACCTGGAGTGTGTGTCCTTCATTTTGAGGCCGAACAAAGAAGATCCATCAAAGGGAGCATTGATGAAAGAAGACTTGAAGGGCCCTGCAAAATTACAGTGGATCCAGGCATGTCTCCTTATTGAGATGGCTGAACCTGCCACCCTCGAGGTACCCTCAGCTGTATGAGAGATAAGCCTCATGGACGAATCTGAGAAGGACTGAAGAGTTGCCAACTGTGAGGCTATTGAAGTTTCAGCCTCTGCAGTAGTAGTCCCTGAAAGCAAATATGACAACTCCTTAATCAAATCTCTTTGTAACCTTGTGAAATGTGCCAAAGGTCACTGAAGCATAGACAAGCTTCCCGAACCAGTTCAATACCCTGGAGTCTCTGTTACAGGGACGGACTGAGAAACTTTTTCTGCAAATTCCTTCTCTGTAGCCACTGCCATGATCATGCATCTACTGGCACTCCCTTGCTCCAGTGTTCCCTTCCTGTTGGAGGTGCCAGAATTTGGTCTGGTCTCTTGGGGATAGGTTCAACCACATCAGGTTCTTCCATGCATGCTGAGAGATCAAATCAATGAGCTCAGCAATGTATGTAGTTACCCAGGAGGTAGACAGGCCAGATCCAAACACCTCCAGGAACACTGATTCATCCGGGGAAGGATTTTGGGAGGACCAACCAATCCAAAGGAGACATCTTCAGGTGATCTGGGGATCCTTACCCTTCATCAAAATTGATGTCTTCTGTGATAGATTCCCAAAGGGAATCTAACTGCAGCCTTTTGCACTTTCTCTTCCAGGGTACTTCCTTGGTGAGATGTTCAAGGAAAGTATCGGAAGAGAGGGTAATACCCTGTTAGGTAGTCTGGAGAGGTTGGACTAGCTGTCCCTGTGGACTCAAATGTTGAGGCTCTTGGCCCATACACACATAGGGCATTAAAGGAAGATCAGGGGGGCAGACCATCCATCCTGCTGAAGCAGATAATCTCTCTCCACTACCTCGAAAGTAGACCCTCCCAGGGAGAAGGAAGTTGATGGAGCCAAGAAGGAATGCTTATATCCCATTGGCTCCATCTTCCCAGAATGCAATCCACCCGAGGAAGAGGCCAAAACCAAGCTATCCATGGCCAAGGCTCTAAAGGGCAGAGACATCTCTGAAAACTTCAGAGTTGGCTCCCAATACCTCAGGTCTGACTGAGACATTTTGGATGTAAGAGCCACTTGGTTCCAAACTTGTCAGAGACAGGGCACTCAGAGAAACAGTCAGATCCAAAGACAGCAGTACTCTCAGATCTGAACCAGACAGTCTCAGCAAACTCTGATCCAAGGACTCCAAAACAAAGTGTCAGATCAGAGAAGGAGTCAGTACTGGAGGAGTAGATCTGGCTAAGGCTTTTTGACCTGTGGGGGGCTGGAACCAGGAGAACCTCCATCTGTATCTGCACCCAGAGAAACTTCCTCATCATTCTATGCACATCAGCTTCAGTGAGACTCCTGGAAGAATGATATGAAGCAATGGATGGTGACTTGGACCACCGTCTCTCAAGGAATGGAGATGAGACCCTAGAAGGGACAAGATTTCTAGTCAGGGAGTATTGGATCTAAGGAAGCACCTTCAGAGCTGAAGTACTCTAATACAAAGACACTTTAGGAGATGCCGTTTTAGAGCTGAACAGCTTTGGATCCAACTTGGATTTCTTAAGCAGAGGCTATATTGCTGATGGAGATGAGGAACCTGACTTTTTCAGGGACTTTCAAGAAGCATCCTTGAAAGCTACTTTATGGGGATGAGCCCCAGATATGGCTTCTGGAAAAGAAGTAGGCAAAAGACCCTTACGGATTAATTTGTTTTTCTAGTCCGCTACATCCCATGGATTAAAACATTGGTAAATGTCACACTGCACATTGAGGTGTTCTGGGCCTAAACAGTTGACACAGAGGTCACAGGCATCAGAATAAGGCCACTTACGGCCACATTTTTTGTACTTTTCTCAGACATCATGAAAAAATCTCAAAACTGTAAGAAAAAGGGAGAGTTTTTTTCCTTTGTTTTTAGAGGGTAAGGAGGAAGAGAAAAGGAAAAAAATGGTAACCCAGTACCAACGATGGTACTTAAGAATACACCTATCTGTAAAAGGAAAATTTACAAGTTAAAAAGATTTTTAAAGCTTAAGGAAAAATAATACCAACATTGGCAAAAGAGAACTACACTACATGTATATAGAAAAATAGAAGGAAATTATCATAAAAGCACTTAACTTCTGAATATGCTCAAGAGCAAAGGTGTCCACGTCTAAATGCAAAAGCGGCAAATGAGATCTGAGGTATGTTAGGGTTGCTGTATTATGGGTAAGGAGGAGCTCAAGAGTTCGTTGGCCACGAGATATAGTAACAGCTGTGCTGGATCCAAGGTTTGGATCTAAGCCCAATGTTTGAGGAATGAATGAAAAATGACATCACTCAGATCAGTTGTTTAAAAAAAAAAACATGTGTTTGTAAATATGCCAATAATGATGTTAGCAGATTTAAACTATAACATGAGAAAAGAAAAGGGAAAAATAACACAGGATATTAAGATGGTAAAGGATTCAATAAAATATGGAGATTTAAAAGTAGGGAAGAATACAGAATGGACATATAAAAAGGGGAATTTGTAAGACCAAAATTGATTATATTATTTATTCTAAAGACATGAAAGAGATAATCACACAGCAGTATGGGCTAGAATGGGGGTAAAGTGAAATAATAAAACAGAGAACAGTGAGATTAATTGCAAAATTTAAAAATGAAGAAGAGATTATAAGACAGAAAGAAATGTTATGGAAAGATCATATGGCAATGAAACCATTTTATAAAAACTGAACACAGGTGGATAAATGTAAAAGCAGAAATGTAAAAATATATTTAAACGTAGATAGAAAAAGTAAAAAAAGAAAAACAATGAAATATATAATTTTTACAATATTATGAAAAAGAAATAGAAAATGATGTTACACAGACAGACTTTTTTCTGCAAGGAAAAAAAGAAGAGGTCCCTTCTTTAGGAAAAGAAGTAAAAATAAGAGGAAGAAGGATGGATACTACTTTACATGGCAAAGGAAATATAAAATGCAGACAAGAAGATATCTTTTTACAAACAAATGTATGAAAAAGAAATGGATGAGCAAGAATGGAAAGTGAAAAAAATAAGGATTTTTTAGAAAATGATATAATAGGATCAATACAGAAGGTGATAAAAGAATGTAAGAATGAATTTGATTATGATCAGTGAACCACCCCGATAAACAAAAGTAAATTAAAATTAAATAAAGTAAAATATGACTGAGACATCACAACTTTCTGTTCTCAGTATGCCAAGTCAAGATTTAGCTGCATGTCCACACAGCTCAAATTAAATAATACAAGATGCAAAGGTTATGGCAGCTGACATCAAAATGGAGTTACAGTCATTAAGTTGTTGAATTGCTATACTATCTGAATGGGGAAGGGGTGCTATTACAAAGCAGAGTCATTACCAGTGGATATGCAGTGTAAAACATACACTTGAAAAATGTTGCAAAAAAAAAAAACAAATACTAATTTAATTTTGCTATTGAGAAGCAGACATATATGTATCCTCTTTTTTGAATTACTGGTTTCATAACTATATTGGTTAAACTATCTGCTTTCCTGTTTACTAAATAGCTTCAAAACTGTGAGTGATACAGGGGTATTCCGAAAATCATCTGAATGACTAAATCAGACCTAAAAATTGGTGCTTTATGTTGAGGAGTAAAACTGAGCCTGAAAATAGTTAAGTACCACCAAAATAGGTACAACTGAGAAGCCTTACCTTACTACAAATCATAATTTACAGGTCTGTCAACTAATTATATTGATACAAGAAGGGGTTAACATCTTTGCAATCGCTGCACACAATGTACCAAAATGTTTCCCTTGAACATTCTGCTCTTCATGAATCTACTTAACATTCCTGTATTTCCTCCTCAGAATAAATGTAAACAACCACTGCTAGACTTTTCTTTTAATTCTTCTTAGATTCGCTCTGTGTAATAAAATATTTCTTCCATAATCTGCAGGCTTGTTGTATGTGGTTTGATAACAAGGAAGTTTTAACTTTTTTTACAGTTAATATGGACCAAAACATATCACACAATATGAAATAAAACATGTCATTTATTTATTCTGTTCTTAATGTATGTTTGAACATTCATTATGACACTTTTTCCTGAATATACAATAATGCTGTAACCTCTAAATCTGTTAAAGAACTCAATACTTGGACCTTATTACCTTTCCCTCCTTACTTAAAGAACATGCACATCTTTTAGCAGCCCCAATTAGATTAAAGGAAATACCAAACGAAATAAAAACTCTAGAACGTTGTAAAGTCCCAAGGCCCTGATGATTATTTTGCAGAATGTTATAAGTGTTTTCAGATTGCTTTATCCAAAATCTTATATCTTCATTTTGACTTTATTTTACTAAATGGCATTTCCGACTCATCTCTTAGCCAATCTAATACTACCTTAATACTGAATTCTAATTAGGACTATTCAGATGTCCAACTACAGTCCAACTGCACTTTTAAACACTGTTATAAATATCTTAACATCTATACAAGCAAACTGACTTATAATAATCCTACTTAAAATCATATCCCCTTTCCAATCATGTTTCACAAAAACAAACCACTGACCAAACCCTTACCCAATGTACTCGCCAAAATCTATGCATTACTGACCATCAAAACTGGTTCACACTATAAACAGATGTCTCAAAAGCCTTCAAGCGAGATATAATTCAAATCAAGTTCTTTTGTGCTTATCTAGATCTAACATTTAACTGTAAGAACTCAATACCCACCACAATTCTAATAAATGATGGACTGCTATACAAAGTGCTATTCAAAGATGGTCAACCATGAAATTTTATTTTCTTAACAATAACAATCATTATGAAAATGAACATTTCCCTGCATTCCATTTTAACTTAGATCACCCACCAAAACTTTATCATTCAAGTTAATTAGAAATATAGTTTTATATTTGTCAAAATGTCTATGGTCTCCTAAATCAATCAAAATTAAATATAACAGAATTACTTCCTCCAAATCATTCTGGGTATGGGTTTGTCAGACTTTAATCTACATTATTTAATTACCAGAGTCAAAGGTTGTAAACTGCCATTAACCTAAACTGAATAAACACCAACTGGAACCCAGTTTGGGCCAGTATTTAATATAAATACCTAAAAAAAGTATACATGTAATATTCTGTGTATTCCCTTCCTGACTACCATAATGACAAAAAATATGAAAATACCAATATTTCTCCAGAAACATGTGCCTTCCAGAAATTAACAATATGGCTGAGCTTAGAAGACTGTGATGAGTTCTTACAATCAATCAACTTAAATCTTAGCATTTTATTAAATAATCAGACAATTAACCTAAACTAACTCCTCCTCCTCCTAAAACTAAAAGTAATATGGGATTTTATATACAAGGTCAGACAAAGAAGATATTAGAAACATATTGAACCTTCCCACAGGCTACCTTCCTATAATCAAAGTACTAATTTTATCAAGACAAAATTTACCCCATAACCAACATTTTCAAGTAAAATTAAATTATTAAAAGAATTTCTGTCCACATCAAATCAAGATACAGCCTTATTTAAAGTCTACAGATTAGTAATTAATAATACATTTAGCCATTATTATTAACACATTTAACCATACAAATTCATTTTCTATTTGGTCCATGTATGACACTGCAACTAAATAAAAAGATATCATCAAAATTTCCATTATACACACTCTATGACCTTGAACAATGTTCATCCGACACATGCTAGAAAAGCAGTTTTTTCTCCTAAATATACCAATTATTATAATGATTGTGGAGATGCCAGTGCAAATATTCTTCTTAAGTTCTAATCATGTAAAGAAAATATTCTGAAAAGATTTGGAATAATAAAATTAGATCAAATACAGTAAACTCTCAGTTAACTGGAACTCAAGCAACCGGCAAAAAGTATTGAAGAAATACATGTGTTGCACTTTGTTTTTCCCCCTGCAAAAAGTTTTTAGAGTTTTAGAGTTTTAAAAAGGAAGCTAGGAATAAATTCCTTCTCTCCCCAACCTGAGAACAAGTCAGACCAAATGAATAGTATAGGGTACATTATTAGTCAGGCCTATTTTTAATACAAACTCTAAAGCAAGCAGAAACTACAGTTATCGGGCATCTACCAACCCCATGGGTGCCAGTTAACTGAGAGTTTACTGTATTCCTGCAATGGGTAACATTTCATGGAAATTAACTATTCTACACATTCTTTCCTTGAATATATGTAAAAACATATCTTAATTTTAAGAAAAACAAAAATATCCAAACCCAGAAAAAGCTGAATGGAGTAAATAACCAAGAGCACTGCACCAAAAATTAAGATCCAACAGTTTTATTCCACCACGATAAGAGTTTAGCACTTTCGTCAAAAATACATAAAATTGACTTCTTCAGAACTACATGACACACATTATGCTGATTTAAATAGCCTGCCCTACTCAACAATTAGTCAAACAAGAAAGATGTCATTTCCTGCTAAAAATAGGTTCATAGGTTCATACTAGGCTATCTGCCCTAGGGCATTTATAAGCCTAGCCAGAATGTGTTTGGCTTTCACCACCCATTTTAAATTTATTTTGCTATGCCCTTTTTCGAGGTTAGTATACTGTGCCTCTGTCTAACAGTGACACAGAAGTGATACCCAGGGTAAACCTACTATCTCCCATCCACTCATCAAGATTCCTCTTGAAGAGAGTCAATGAGGGACTCTGCCTAATTTGGACTGGGATTTTATTCCAGAGTGAAGGGAGCCTCTGGGTTATGAATCTGTCCCTCCAGCATGTCCTATTTATTTCAGTGCTGAGGTTCAAGTCTCTCAAGCGCATAGCTCGATGGGATTCGGATTTTCTGAGGTGCAGCATGTCCATTAATTCCGGGTTGGACATGGCTTTATACGTCAGGCACAGATCGCCTCTGAACAGGCGGTATGCCACTGAGTAGAGCTGGAGTTTCTTTAACCGGGCAGCATATGACATCTGTTTGAGCCCTTTGATCCTCTTGGTGAGGTACTTTTGGGGTCTTTCCAGTTGCTGCAGGTGTCTGGGAAGGTACATCCCAAAAGGGGCATTGTACTCAATTATGGGCCTGATGAGGGATGAGTAAAGAGGCACGATGACCTCCCCTGATCTAGATGTGAATCCCTTCATGATTAGGTGGGCTATATAAAATGTTTTTCTAACCACTTTGGCCACGTGGTTGTCAACTGAGAGATTGCTATCAACTTGGGTCCCCAGGTCCCTAATTACTTCTTCTGTACTTAATTGATTACCACCTATGTGGTAATTTGTGGGCACTTTGTTTTTACCAAAGGGGATGACTATACACTTTTTGGCATTTAGCTTGAGGCCATGGCTCTGGCACCAGCTGTCTGTTTCTATGAGGCCCTTTTGGAGGATGCTTGTGTCGGCTGGAGAGTCGATTATGGCGCCCAGTTTGCAGTCATCTGCGAACTTGGTCAGCCACAGTCCTTCCATGTTGGCCTTTACCTCCGAGAAATATATACCGAACAAGAGAGGTCCCAGGACTGAACCTTGTGGGACACCACTTGTAACTGGTTTGGAGTCTGACATGGCTCCAGCAATTCTAACCATGTGGGTTCTATCCTTGAGCCAGTTTGCAATCCATCTAGTGACATAGGGGTTTATATTTAAGCTGGTGAGAAATGGTAAAAATGTCATTTCCTGCTAAAAAGTATGTAATTTCCTGTTAGAAAAATATATGACTCCATGCTAAAAAAGTACCACCCCACTAAAATAATACTACCAAATTATTGATCCATTGATCCCCCAAAAATAGAGCATATGTTAAAATCATTACATAAAAAAACAGCTTTTAGTTTTAACATATAACTAATAGAAATTTTATCATTGAGCCCAGGTGGCACACATGCATTTAACCTTATTTGCCACTTGAGCTCTAAAAATTCAAGAAAATCATCGACAGGTCCACCCCTTGTACCCAAGTCGACCTGCTGTAATACAAAAAACTTGAAACAGTGTGTGGGATATAATTTAATATGCTTAAATAAGGCATTGGTCTCCCTATGTTTGTTAATATCATAACTGTGTTGATAGATCCGTTGTCTTAAAGCTCGGATAGTCTTACCCACATAGTAACAGTCGCAACCTGTACAGGATGCAACATATACAACCCCCTTGGTGTAACAATAGTACTTTTTATGTGTAGTGATTTTACCAAAATTCCTAAGTTTAATAAATTCGGCATCAATCACAAAAGAACACTGGGTGCATCTTCCACATTTGAAAGTACCACCTAGTCCAGATGCCACCTTTTTTCTTGCAACTAAACCTTTGAAAGATGTACACTTTTTGTACACCACCAGGGGTTTTTCACCTAGTTTATTAATGATATTCTCATCAATACGAAACATATTCCAACAATCACAAATGATGCTCTTGATGTCAAAAAAATCAGTAGTAAAAGGTAACACTAATGCCCTGCTATAGTTGTTCATTCTCTTGGTTGCTAGGGGCCTGGTTAGACCCAGAGGGTTGTCCAATAATGTTCTATAAATCCCACTATTTCTTTTTTGTTGGATCTCACCTATTACGTCCTTAACAAATTGAGGGGAGGGGGTAACCTCTTTTCTGTAACATACCCAGTAGGAAGTCGCACTCTCCAAGAAAATCAATATCCTCAGATACCATTCTGGCCAATCTAACACATTGTCTCTTCACAAGGGCTCTCTTCTGGTGCCAGGCGTGCCAACTCTCAAAGTGCAAAAGAGAGTTGGAGTATGAGGGTTACCTATAAAGATGCTAGGTGAATCTCCCCTTGGAATAATCCTGCCTGATGGTCACGTCAAGGTAGTTCAAAATATCATGGTCTTCATGGTGAACTTAAGAAAAGTGGTGGTGTTAATATAAGTAAAAATTCTATCCAACTCGTCTTCACTACCATGCCAAAATAAGACCAAATCGTCAAGGTACTGCCCATACATTATCCACATGTCCTTGAACTCGGAGTTCACAATATACAGGTCCTCCCACTGGGCAAGTACTATGTTGGCAAATGACGGTGCACAACAGGCGCCCATAGCCACCCCTTACACTTGTTTGAATATTTGCTCCTTGAAGGAAATTAAGTTGTTGTCCAGAGCCATCTCCATACAGGATCTGATGGTAAGAATGGTAGCATGATTCAATGAGTTCTGCTTACATAAATAATCGTAGAACCATTCAATACCTAAATCATAGGGTATTACAGAAAAGAGGTCCCTCACATCGATGGTGACCAATATAAGACATTTGTTGTACATTTCATGTTTAATCTTGGACAAGAAATCCCATGAGTCTTTAATAATTAGGTCCCTATAATCCAACACGTTTAACTGAACAGTCAACGAACTTGGCCAAACTAAACGTTTTTGATGCTTTTGCATCCACAACTGGCCGGGGGGGGGGGGGTTAAGAATACGCTTGTGGATTTTTGGGATTTCAAAAATGGTCGGAATTCTAGGAGGTTTTGTCTCTAGGAATCTAAAGGTCTCCAATGTGATTTGTTCATTTAATAACAGTTGTTCTAGATCTAAATCAATACGTCTATAAGCTATGTTAAGCTCATTAATGGAGACCTCAGTATAGGTATCACTGTACAGCAGGTCAATCATCCTGCTGTTTTAGTCCCTAACGTCCATAATAACTAGTCCTCCCCCCTTACCAGGCTTCATAATCCAGATGTCACTGTTCTCTAATATATCATGTAATAGCCTTTTTTCCTTTTTAGTCAAATTGCTAGTCCCATCCTGTTCCACATAATGATTCCTGCAAAAGATTGTTTTTCTAAATTGTCTCTCACAAAAAGATTCAAACACTTCCACTAACGGGTGCATAGGTGGAATGAATGTACTTGGTCTGATAAAGGGGCTAGCACGACCAAGAGATTAGTAATAGTATCACCCCCCCCCCCGTGAAAAGAAAAGGGCTAAGTTAAGCTTCCTAATGTAGATTTTGAACTATAAAATAGTAGTGACAATGTCAGTTTTACATGTTGGCACAAAATTAAGCCCTTTCGAAAACAATTCTGCCCATTCAACAGTTACATTGGTCTTACTGTAATTATACACCTTAAAATCATTACCAAAGTTGGAAATAATGTTGCAAACATTGGCATCACTCATCTCCAATGTTGCTGTTGTTGTGGTCTCACCCCTCTCCATGGATTCTGGTAGTTCGATTGTCCATAGTTCACATTGCCTTGCCTCCCCCCCCTCATTAACCGCTGAGATCTCCTCGGGGGGGTGACTCTAAAGGGATGTTATGCTCAGAATTAACCTCATCATCATCATGATTAATAACATCACAATCATCCTGCCTATCAGACCACCTAGCTTGTTGTCCTCCAGGTGAATCTGGATAAGCCCTGCCTACTTCATAATCAGTTTTATCTCTTGACAATTGTTTCTGTTTCTTGTTTTTAAACTGTACCAAATCAATTTCCACATTTTTAAATAAATTATTAAATTCAATCATTCTGTGCTCAAAAAGCAAGTCCCTTTTAATTTCATGATCAAGTCTGTTAATGTCTTTGAGTATACTAGCCATTGTCCTGTTGTTGTCACTAATGAAAATATTAAGTAACTCACACCCTTTCCTATTGAAAAACGTTTTGAGATCCTTATGCAGTTGTGAGTCTTTCACCAAACCAGTCAGGTATTTCCATGTCCTTAAACCCTTAAGGATCTGCTCCCTTATTAAACACTTGTTGAAGTATTTATTTTCCAACTGCAACTTTTTGTACTTCTATAAAAGTCCTTTAAAGCAACGAAACTGGTCGTCCAGGCTCCCACAACTGTTAACGTTGACATTACAGCCACGAAGCCCAGTATCATTTCTAAGCCAGTCATCAACAGAAAATGAAGGTGTGACATAGTCATGCACACCCAGCAACGAACCTGATCCAGTAGCGTTACTGTTAACGTTGTTGGTAGCTCCACAGCTTTTGTCATTGAGACAAACATTAGAACACATAATCCTTTGTGCAGGTGTAATTAAAGAATTGTCAGGGTTTTCTCGTTGCAAATGATTAAGGCCCTGAGATTGAACAAATCCTCATTGATTCATAAGTGAATCAACCTTGGGGGACAGTAGGGCAACAGAAGAAGTAAGCGCTGTCACAGATTGCAATAAAACATTAAAATCGATGTTGCCAGTACTGCTAGGGTCTTCACCTCCATCCATGGCAAACAAAAACTAAGAAAAATGAAAATAGCCAAACCCAGAAAAAGCTGAATGGAGTAAATAACCAAGAGCACTGCACCAAAAATAAAGATCCAACAGTTTTATTCCACCATGATATGAGTTTAGCGCTTTCGTCAAAAATACATAAAATTGATTTCTTCAGAACTACATGACACACATAATGCTGATTTAAATAGCCTGCCCTACTCAACAATTAGTTGAACAAGAAAGATGTAATTTCCTGCTAAAAAATGTCATTTCCTGCTAAAAAAGTATGTAATTTCCTGTTAGAAAAAGATAACATTCCATGCTAAAAAAGTACCACCCGACTAAAATAATACAACTGAATTATTGATCCACCTATCCCCCAAAAATAGAGCATATGTTAAAAACATTACATAAAAAATAGCTTTAAGTTAAGTTAAGTGTAAGCAGAACTCATTGAATCATGATACCATTC
The DNA here is from genome assembly GCF_019279795.1 of Protopterus annectens. Taxonomy (NCBI): domain Eukaryota; kingdom Metazoa; phylum Chordata; order Ceratodontiformes; family Protopteridae; genus Protopterus; species Protopterus annectens. The sequence goes on along the minus strand of NC_056739.1, from coordinate 563,630,009 downwards.
TTACCATCAGATCCTGTATGGAGATGGCTCTGGACAATAACTTCATTTCATTTGAGGCGCGAATATTCAAACAAGTGCAAGGGGTGGCTAAGGGCGCCTGTTGTGCACCGTCATTTGCCAACATAATACTTGCCCAGTGGGAGGACCTGTATATTGTGAACTCCGAGTTCAAGGACATGTGGGTTCTATATGGGTGGTACCTTGACGATTTGGTCTTATTTTGGCATAGTAGCGAAGACAAGTAGATTTTTTACTTATATTAACACCACCACCACTTTTCTGAAGTTCACCATGACCAAGGACCATGATATTTTGAACTACCTTGACGTGATCATCAGGAAGGATTATTCCAAGGCGAGATTCACCTCACATCTTTATAGGAAAATCCACATACTCCAACTCTCTTTTGCACTTTGAGAGTTGGCACCCCTTGCACCATACGAAATCCCTTGTGAAGGGACAATGTGTTAGATTGGCCAGAATGGTGTCTGAGGATATTGATTTTCTTAGAGAGTGTGACCTCCTACTGGGTATGTTAGAGAAAAGAGGTTACTCCTCTCAATTTGTTATGGACATAATAGGCGAGGTCCAACAAAAAAGAAATAATGGGGTTTATAGAACATTACTGGACAACCCTCTGGGTCTAACCAGGCCTCTAGCAACTGAGAGAATGAACAACTATAGCAGGGCATTAGTGTTACCTTTCACTACTGATTTTTTTTTTACATCAAAAGCATCATTTGTAATTGTTGGAATATGTTTCGTATTGATGAGAATATCATTAATAAACTAGGTGAAAAACCCCTGGTGGTGTACAAAAAGTGTACATCTTTCAAAGGTTTAGTTCAAAGAAAAAAGTTGGCATCTGGACTAGGTGGTACTTTCAAATGTGGAAGATGCACCCAATGTTCTTTTGCGATTGATGCCGAATTTATTAAACTTAGGAATTTTGGAAAAAATCACTGCACATAAAAAGTACTATTGTTACACCAAGGGGGTTGTATATGTTGCATCCTATACAGGTTGTAACTGTTACTATGTGGGTAAGACTGTCCGAGCTTTAAGACAATGGATCTATCAACACAGTTATGATATTAACAAACATAGGGAGACCAACGCCTTATTTAAGCATATTAAGTTATACCCCACACACTGTTTCAAGTTTTTTGTATTACAGCAGGTCGACTTGGGTACAAAGGGTGGACCTGTTGATGATTGTCTTTAATTTTTAGGGCTCAAGTGATAAATAAGGTTAAATACATGTGTGACACCTGGGCTCAATGATAAAATTTCTATTAGTTCTATGTTAAAACTAAAAGCTGTTTTTTATGTAATGTTTTTAACATATGCTCTTTTTTGGGGGATCAATGGATCAATACTTCAGTTGTATTATTTTAGTGGGGTGGTACTTTTTTAGCATAGAATGATATCTTAGGAAATGCATACTTTTTAGCAGAAAATGACATTTTTTAGCAGGAAATGACATCTTTCTTGTTCGACTAATTGTTGAGTAGGGCAGGCTATTTAAATCAGCATTATGTCTGCCATGTAGTTCTGAAGAAGTAAATGTTATGTATTTTTGACTAAAGCACTAAACTCTTATCGTGGTGGAATAAAACTGTTGGATCTTTATTTTTGGTGCAGTGCTCTTGGTTATTTACTCCATTCAGTCATATCTTCATTTTAATTATATGCTTCTGAAGCTACACATTTCACAAAACTGGCTTAACTTTAAATTATTAAATTAGGAACATTTTATAGATAAATCTCTAAATGTTTTTAAAATATTATCCAGATATCAGCTTATAACATTTTGAGGTAAGTGGCAAATACTTCTAAAAATCTTCTCAACTATTTCAAGATAGATATTCAAACTTATTAAATCCTAACTAGTATAGATTTTGGGTCTATATTATATTAGCAGAAAGAAAAAACATCAAATAACTCTTCAATGGCCTGTTTTCAGCAAAGGCAAAACTCTGCGAATGATTGTTACACTGACATTTTTCCCACAGTAAGTAAGCAGTGGACCAATGTAACAATCGCATAAAAACAGAAAAATTTAAAACCCACCCTGGTGGGGGAGTTGTGCTTTCCATACCCCCCAATGTGGGGTGCTGTACTCCCCCCACCCCCAAATAAATATACAAACTCTGAGATCACATTATTGTGGGGAAAAAGGGCAAATTCCAGAAGACTGCCCACTGGTTACTTACCACAGGAAAAATTTCCATGTAATGATTGTTCGTGGAGTTTTGCTTATGCTGTAAAGGGGTCGATGAAGACGTATTATATTTAGTTTTCACTGATATGATATAGAACCATAGATGATACATAATAGGTTTTATTCCTTGCAATAACTATAATTAACAGAACTATAAAATGTTAAAGAATAAACAACGCAGTTTTCTTTTCCACATCATCTCTCTCATATTAAATTTGGAATAAGAAGGAATTATTAATATTTTACATAGGATAAGTCAAGGGATTTGAATATGTTGTATATAGTTTTTTAAGTCATGTGGGAGGGGTAGAGGATAGATAGGATGTTATAGTAGACACATTTTTATTTGTAATACTCAAATGTTGTTTCATTTGTTTTTTACTGTTTGCTAAAAAAAGAATACAAACAGCCTGTGCTAAAGTTTATTTTATCTCTTCTAAACACATATTCCTTGTAAAAAATTAAGCTTTGCTAATTTGCAGTCTTGTAATATGTGTGCACTTGTGTAAAGAAAATGTTAACTTTTACAGCATTTGTACACTACTTCACAAAATTTATAACTGAACATTGTTTTATTAATGAATCTTCTGACTTTTTGTTTCCTTTCCTCAGCAGAAAAAAATAGAAACAGACACTAACTTTTCCAAGTTTTACAGAAAAAGTTAGTTATACATACCTTTGGTGTAGACCAGTTTAGCTTTGTAGCCCCATACACTATACTCTATAAATCTAGCTATATGCTATTTACGCAGACCACCAGTAACAGGCATTGCTTTGAGTCACTGTAATAATTTTTTCACTTGCAAAATTTGTACAGTCCTATATGCACACTGCTAAAGTAATTTCTAAATAATTTTCAGATGTCATCTTACCTTCTAAAGATAGCTTTATGTGCATTCAGCATTTACTGCATATCCAGTTCAAATGTTCAGCATATCTTCTAATGCCTTTCCATCAGTCTTTATTTATCTTCTTAACTCAACAACAGATAATGAAACGCCTCCAACAAGCATTTTATTATGTGATTAAAATGTATATCTCATTAAGTATAGGATTGAAATAGTTCTGCTACAAAATTACCAGTTACATATCTTCTCTCACTTATCTCATTTATCTTACTTGATGTTGTAGCAGTTATTAAACTCTTGATCACATCTCCGAACCTACAGATATTGAAAACAGGGACCAAGACTCTTGAAAAGTGGATAGTACCAGTAACATTCTGGTACCTAATTAGCATAAATTCTTAATATATCTTCCCACTTCCAGTATCATGGTTACTATTCAGTAAAATAAATTATATATTCACCATAACATTCCATCTGTGTTGTCCATTTTCATCCTTCCTTAACAACTGGGTTTCAATCCGACCCTCGGATCAGACTCTGACGCTTTTTATAGCTTGTGGACACTGGAAACTCTCAAGCTCCTTCCTTATCCACAATGTTCTAGTCCCCTACCATACCTCAGAGCTTGCTTTCTAGCCTAATGCCTCATAAACCATTAGAGATAACACTAGGATGAGAATCCAATACATGGAGCTCAAAGACAGGAATAATGGTTCCCTTATATTCTTATTCTTCCAGAAGTCAAAAATCAAATGGTAGGGGGCTGCAGGGCAGGGTGTTGAGGAAGAATGAAAATGGAAAACACAGATGAAACTTTATGGTGATTATATTATTTCTTTATCTGATGTTGTCAATTTTCATTAATTCCTCAACAATTGGAGCAGAGTCCCCAGGTACCTGAATCCCAGAGGGCCTCTAAGGAAGGATATCAAGAACACTATTGAACCAAGGGCTGCTCTTCCTCTCGAGACCAGATCCAGTCTGTAATGAGTAATAAAGGTATGAGGATTAGCCCAAGTTGCAGACGTATAGATATCCATGGAAGATTGGGATAAAAATCCTGATGAAGCTGCCATGGACCTGGTTGAATGGGCTCTCAAACATTCTGGCAAAGACAAACCCAATTTGTTACAGACAAAGGAGATGCAATCAGTTAACCATTTGGCTAAAGTTACTTTTGCAACTGGTTTGCCCAGTTTTGAATCTGCAAAAGAAACAAACAATTGATCTGTTTTCTCAAATCTTTTGTTCTATGAAATAGAAATGCAACATCTAACAAGTGTAACGTATTCTCCTTTGTTCATGAAATTTGGAAAGAAAACTGGAAGATTAATAGACTGATGTTGGAGTCTGACACCATATTAGGAAGAAAGGAAGGGTTGGTTCATAGCTACCCTATCTGTATGAAATACTAAATAAAGTGGCATAAAAGACAAGGCTTGAAGTTAAGAGACTCTTCAAGCAGAAATTATAGGTACCAAAAAAGATAGTTTTCCAGGTTTAAAATTTTAGTTCACATTTTGCTGACAGCTCAAAAGCAGATTGAGTCAAAGCTTGTAAAACTAAATTCAAATTCCATGGCGGAATTCGATCTTTAAAAGGTAGTCTCAAAAGAAAAGTACCCCTCATAAACATCTTACAAAGTTTTGAAGAAGCCAAGGTGAAATTATTGACTCCTATATGAAAGTTAGGAATGGTAGCTAGTTGTACTTTAATACTCAAGGAACTAGCTCTCTCATTAAAAACTGCAGCCAAAAACTCAAGAACTTTATGTATTTGGTGCTGAAAAAGGGTCGATGTCTTTTTGTTGTGCCCAAAAAAACAAATCTTTGCCATTTAATTCTGTAAGTTTTCCTACTGGAAGCTTTATGGGAAGCTAAAAGAATGTGACAGACCAGGAAGGGCTGCATGGGTTATCTGGCTATCAATGGAAGTCGAGAAACCATGCAGTCAGCTTTAGGCCTAAAATGTCTAGGTGAATCATTTCTGTCAGGCGAGACAAGAAGTTTGGAATTGGATCCAGAATCCATGGAGGCTGAACTAGATGAGGCAAAAGAAAGGGGCACCAAATCTGATGAGGCCAATAAGAGGCAATGAGGATGACTTTGCTCTTCAATCAAGATGCTTTCTCAAGAAACTTGGGGATTAGAGCGGTTGAGAGATTAGTGTAGAGGAGACCAGAGGGCCATTTGTGGTGGACAGCATTTCTCAGTGATTTGCCTGGTAGGAGGATTGGGGCAAAGAAGCTGCTGCACTTGCTGTTGAGGGGAGATGCAAAGAGATCGCAGCAAGGTTGGCCCCACTGGTGGAATATCTTTTCTGCAACTATCATGTGGAGAGACTACTCATGAGGAAATAGAATGGACCTACTCAACCTTCTGCTCAACCTGCCTGCTATCATGCTAGATTTCCCCAGAAATATGCATTGCTATCAGAAACTGATTGGATAAGATCACCCATTGCCACAGCTTCTCAAAACAAGGGCCAAGATCTGGTTCCTCCTTGTTTGCTGATGATACCACTGACATATTGTCCTTCTGAATTTCAATGGTGTTGGAAGGGAAAGAGTCTTGAAAGGCCTATAACGCTAGGAGTACTGCTCTCATTTCCAGGACATTGATATCCATGTTGGCCTCTTCAGAGGACCAAGTGTTTTGGACTGCCCCCCACCCCCACCCAATTTGGGAAGCATCCACAGTCACTACAGCATTAGGCTGAGGAAGAATGAAGGAATTGCCTTGTAATACCAGATCTGATTGAATCCATTACAAGAGGCACTTTTTGCATGCTTGAGTTATTCTGTTCTGGGTGGATATGGGTTGGTATAATATGGACCACTAAGCTGCTAAGGTCCACTGAATTCTCATATGGTATTGTGAAGACTGGTAGAGATGGGTGAAGGCTGCCAGCCTAGTCAAATAGAATTTGGTACATAATTCTGTCCTTTGTAAATATGAATGTTGAAATACAGGCTTGTTTTCTTAAATGAAAGAATATGCTGTGAAATGTTGAACTTAAAACAATGTAACAATATTGTCCTCTGCTGTAAAGAAAGCTAAGTCAAGCATTTCTTGTCTGTCCTTTGAATCTCAAATTGTTTCATGACTGTCTTTGATGTTTACAATTCGGCTCCGGATGGGCTAGATGAAGGCTTCCTGCCTATTGTTTTAACTTAAGGAATAATTACCAGAGTTTACATGTGGAATGTCTTTTATTGATGTAGTTTCGGGAACTCCAGGGAAGTATAAAAATTATGTAATGGGAATCAGGACTGAAAACAGCAATTTAAACAGAGAGAATCAGAAGGCATTAAGCATTTTTGTCTTGACCATCTAACTCACAGCACTGCCTGTTGTCTTATGTAAGTTATCTTAGAATTGTGTTTTCTTTTAGAAATAGCTATGAACTAGAAAGATTAGACTAAGTGTTTTTCTGTGATGTCAAATCTATACTACTGTTTTTTTAAGTATTTCTCTGTGATCTCTGAACTTTTGACTAGCACTGTGTAGTAAGAAGTATTGTCTTGTGTTTTTATTATTTATTATTAAATATTTTAAAACCTTTTAACTGTGGCCGTTTTGTGTAGAGATAATTTAAGCCATTAAGAGTACTTGCATGCCTTTGGCAAAACTGTACAAAGCCACTCTAATAGCTTTAGCCATGGGCTATACTACCAACTGGATAATAATATTGCACAGTAATAATTGGACACCCTTTTAAGGGCCTTTAAGTAGCTGATAATTATTAGCTGGGTGGTGGCAGTGATTTCTACTGTATACTCTGGGTAAAAGGGGCACAGCTGGAGAACCAGCCTTCCCCAAAAGTGTCTGAGTGGTTGTATAAACTCTTACCTCAAAGTGTGTGTCAGCTACTTGGGCAGAGACACGAAGCATTGGTTGGACAGAGAGGGTGCTGGAGATTTTAGCTTGCCCAGCTGGCTGAGATTTGGACCCTATACCTGTGCCAGTGGAGAGTCTTATTGGGGACCTGGAGAGCAAGGGAGTGACCAGCCCCGGACTGACTGTGATCTCTGTGTGTTCTTAATGGAATTTGCACTTTACTGTGTGTATTTGTTATCCCTTCCTCATATATGAGATGCCTTCTCTGGTGTTCGGGGTGAGGATTGAGGCTCCTTGATTGCTGGGCCAGGACACGGGCATCACATATTAATTGTTTGGCAGTGGTGGGATATCCACATCACATATTAATTAGTTGGCAAATACTAATTGGCTTGTAGTGGTGTGGGTAGAGTGAATCCTGTAGCTTGTGTACAGTGAGCTTTGAAGGTGTCTTGTACTCTAAAACAGGCACACAGTGAATTCTCAAGAGTTCATATCACAATTGTTTTATTTCTTTTGTTAGCTTAGAAAGTCAGGGTGAGCAGGTAGCAAGCTGACAATGAACCAGCTGGCGGAGATGTGCCAGGCTAGGGGACTGGTGCATGGAAACCGGACTAAGGCAGACCTGATTGCAGCCTTGGCTACAGCTGCATCACAAAACAGCAAGCAGGAGGACAATCAGACTGACAGTGGAGATGTAATACCCTCAGAGAATGGACAGCTCAACCTTTCTGCAGTGGACTTAAAAATCCAGCTAGTGCTAGAGAGACTTGAGTTGGAGGTCAGGCATGTGGAAATAAAGCAAATGAAAGACTGCGTCATTTGCAGGCTGAGGAGAATGAGAAATTGTTACATCTGCAGGCTGAGGCAAAGGAGAGGCAGAGGCAGCATGACAAGGAGATGTTAGGTAATGGGGAATGGAGTAACTGGACCCCCAAAGCACAAAAGGTCAGTAAATTCCTTCCACAGTTTAAAGAGGGGGATAATTTTGATAGTTTCATTCATATGTTTGAGAGGGTATGTAAACAGTATGAAGTTGACCAAGGGCTCTGGGTACAGTTCCTGACCCCCTTACTCCATGGTAAAGCTGTAACTGTTTTATCTAAAATTTCTGATGTTGCATGTTTTGATTATACTGCTGTAAAAAAACTGTCTTTTAGAACTGTTTAAGCAAACACCTGAAACATATATGAAAAAGTTCTGTGAGCATAGACACAAGGCAGATGAAAGTGTGTGTGAATATGTTGCTGCATTTAGCACTTATTTCCATAGGTGGATGAGTGGATGTCAGGTCACCAATTTTGAAGGGCTGGCAGACTATTTGGTGAGGGAACAAGCCCTTAGCACTTTGTCTGAGGACATGAGGATCTGGTTAGCTGATAGACAATTTGCTACTTTAGATGGGTTGGGGAAGAAGGGAGACCTACACCTGGCAAGCAGGGCAGCCCTGCACAGGAAGGGGACCACCAGTACTGCTCATGGGTCTAAAGGAACACATGGTGGGCAGCACAGACTGCACCAACAGAATCTGCCAGTAGCAAAGGAAGCCACAAGTCCAGGTACACATCCAGGAGCTAGGGTTAAATGTTTTGAATGCAACCAGTGGGGCCATGTGGCATACAGGTGTCCACGGAGGCAAGGTGGGGAACCAAAGGTGAGGGAGCCAGTAAGTGGGAAAGACAAAATGCCAATAGTAGGTTGTCTTGAGACAACTGGGGTACTAAACTACAATCCTGCAGATGTCCTGAGAGGGAAGGATTTGGATGAGGCAGTACCATGTGCTTATGCAGTTACAAGAAGTCAGTCTAAGAAACAAGCATGTGGGTCTTGTAGCCTGGGGGAGACCCAGACAGAATGCATACTTGCAGCCAGGACTGATGAGGTGGTTACTTCAGGGAGTGCGCTACACTGTAGCAGTAAGACTGAAGGTGGGCCACAGCCGCTTGCGGGTACTGATGGTCCCTTGGACAGAGTGAATGCAAAGGTAGAGGTGAGTAGTAATACCCAGGCTAACAGTGAGGTACCACTGTCAGAGGATGCCAGACTTCCTGTGGAAGGGGAGCTGGGAAGGGTTACAAGGAGAGAGTTGAGACAGGCTCAGCTCTCAGACCCTACATTGCAAGGCCTGAGGCAGGTAGCTAGGGTGGCACCTGATTCTCAAGGAAAGGGAGAATCTGTATACTGGGACAAAGGGATACTTATACAGAGAGTGGACCCCTGAGGGAGGGCTAGAAGGTGAAAGAGTACAGCAGTTGGTAGTGCTTAGAGCCTACCATCTGGTGCTTCAAGCCATAGCCCATGATATTCCCTTTGCAGGTCATATGGGCATAAAACGTACAGACAGGCGTATTATGCAAAACTTCTTTTGGCCTGGAATTTCCAGAGATGTAACAGGGTACTGCAGGATCTGTGAGCAGTGCCAACAGGTAGGCAAGGCAGGAGACAAGGTGACAGCTCCTTTGATACCTTTGTCTGTGACCGAGGAGCCATTTCAGAGGGTAGCTATAAATATTGTGGGTCCTCCGAGCACCCCAAGTTCCACAGGGAAAAAGTATATCCTAGTGTTAGTGGATTATGCTACATGATACCCTGAGGCAGTGGCTTTGTCCTCCATTGAGGCAGAGAAGTTGGCAAATGCTTTGTTAGAGATTTTCAGCAAGGTAGGTTTCCCAAAATAAATACTGACCGACAGAGGTGCCAATTTCAAGTCAGATCTGCTGGCTTGTCTGAGGAAGTTCTGTGGGGTGAAGCACATGAAGACCACCCCCTACCATCACCAAACTAATGGTCTTGTTGAGAGGTTAAACTCTACAATCAAGTCCATGCTACGGGCATTTGCAGATCAGTTTAAGAGGAAGTGGGACAAATATTTGCCCCATCTGTTTGCTTACAGAGAAGTTCCCCAGGAATCCACAGGTTTCTCACCCTTTGAGTTGCTGTATGGGCATAGGGTGAGGGGACCTCTAGATTTAATGTGAGATGAGTGAAAAGGTGAGTGCGAGTCTCACAAGGAGTCTGTTGTGGCATATGTCCTAAACTTCAGGACAAGGCTCATGAAACTCATGGGCTTAGCCCAGGAGAACTTCCAGATGCCCAACAACAGAAAAAGGTGTGGTATGACAGGAATGCTCGAGCAAGAGAGTATGCTGCTGGGCAGCAGGTAATGGTTCTCATTCCTGTCAGACACAACAAGCTGCAAGCAGCTTGGGAGGGTCCCTACAAGGTGGTAAGAAAGGTAAGTGATGTCAACTACATGGTGGAACTGCTAGGCAGAAAGCAGGGGCACAAATTGTACCACGTTAACATGATGAAACCTTACCATGATAGGGAGGCCCTTGTGCTGAGCATTTGCAGTGGATTGCAGGAGGAGTCTGAGGGAGAACTGGGGACTGATCACCTCAGTGAGGCTCAGGCTGACACCTCAGTGAAAGAGGTAGCAATGTCCCAGCAGCTATCTCCTACCCAGGTTCGAGAAATCCAAGCAGTGTTGCAGGAATTTAAGACATGTTCACTGGGAAACCAGGGTGCACCCACCTGGGGCAGCACCAAGTGGATACAGGACCCCAAAGGCCTATTAGGCAGGCCCCTTACAGAGTGCCTGAGAGAATCAAACGGACTCTGAGGCAGGGGGTGTTGGAACTAGGGGTGATTCAAGAGTTCAACAGTCCCAGGGCCTCCCCAGTGGTGCTGGTGCCAAAGAAGGATGGCAGCACCATGTTCTGTGTGGACTACAGGAAATTAAATAGTCACACAGAGTCGGATGCTAATGAGGCCCTAGAGCAGCTGGGTGGGGCTAAGTATCTTACAACCATTGATCTTACCAAGGGTTACTGGCAGGTGCCTTTGACTCCCATTGCTAGAGAGAAATCAGCCTTTGTGACTCATTTTGGCTTCTATGAGTTTACAAAGATGCCCTTCAGGATGAAGAATGCCCCAGCAACTTTCCAGAGGCTGGTAGATCATATCCTAGCAGGAGCAGGAGGGTTTGCCCTTGCTTACCTGGATGATATTGCCATCTACAGCCATTCCTGGCCAGAGCACCTTCAGCATGTCAGGGAGGTGCTGGGCAGACTACAGAGGACAGGGTTGACAATTAAACTGAGCAAATGTCAGGTGGGTATGGCGGAGGTCTCCTACCTGGGACATAGAGTGGGGAGTGGTAAGATATGGACAGAACCTGCCAAAGTGGAAGCTATTCAGTCATGGCCTGCACCTGTTACTAAAAAGCAGGTGAGGGCATTTTTAGGGACAGCAGGGTACTACAGAAAGTTTGTCCCCAGTTATAGTACCATAGCTGCTCCCCTCACAGACCTGACAAGAAAGAACAGGCCAGATAAGGTAGTGTGGACCCCAGCAAGTGAGAAGGCATTCCAGAAGCTTAAAGAAGCTTTGGGAGGATCCCCCCCCCCGTGTTAGCTAGTCCTGGTTACAGCAAAGAATTTGTTGTGCAGGCGGATGCTTCAAACCATGGGGTGGGGGCTGTACTTAGCCAGATTTCTCAAGAGGGGAAGAGCACCCAGTGGTTTATCTCAGTCATACGCACCAACCCAGGGAGGAATGCTATGCAGCTGTAGAAAAAGAATGTCTAGCCATAGTGTGGGCATTGCAGAAATGTCAGCCTTATCTGTATGGAAGGAAATTCACTGTTATGACAGATCACAACCCCCTTAATACTAATAGTAACTCTCCACTAAGCCTTAACTTTTTAAACAGGTAAAACAAGTTACCTACTTTCACATCTAACTTCTCTAGTGCACACTGCAGTGTGCATTTTTTTCATCTTACCTTTAAGTATCCCTGTGCCTAGCACTTGCTCTAATACCTGCTGGAAAGCACGAAGCTTTAAACTGATACAAGCACTCAACTCTCCTGGTTAATAAGGAAAAATTAATCTTAGACACTAAACAGCCTATAACTGAAAAGTACCTTGCTAAGGTAAGGGAAAACAGCTCCTGTACTTTACAAAAAAAATAAAAATAAAAAAAAAGCACCAAACCAGGCTTGTCCAAGGGTCAGCTTACGATGATTTCTCCTGTCCACCTGGTGAATCTGGGCATTCTGGGGAAATGCAGCAATTGCCTCTTGTACACAGACAACCCTCTCCTCCTACCACCCATCACTGCAACCTGTGAGAGATGCACTTACATAGCAAAAATGGAAGCAAAGCGCTCTCCACCCAAGATTGTGCTAGACAGTCAAGAGGAGAATGTTAACACCCACACTACACCTCAAGCAACATATAGCCCTTCTAAACCCACACCACCAACACCCACATATAGCAACACTAAATCCACATATGCAGAGGCCCTTAACTGTAACTTGCCCAAGCAACAAGGACCTCTGAAGCTGAAATGCAAACAAACACCAATCACAACCAAAGTGTCACATAGCTTACAACACCAGTGTGCCACTCAGCAACAGTCCCTAAGGCAAGACAATGTACCTAACACTTTAGTCATAGGTTAGTCTACAGTCTACTACTGCATCTACTGATGTCCCACTCACCAGGTTGAACAAGGAGAAAATTACAGTCAGCTGCCTGTCGGGTGCCAGGCTCCGCCACATAACGCATGCACTCAAGTCACTCCACAACAAGTACAAATATGACTCTGTCATTGTCCATGTTGGAGTGAATGATTTGAGATGTACCTCCCTGGACTACATGAAAAGAGACATGGAAGAGCTCTCGGATCATGTGGCCCAGGCAGGTATGACCCTAGCCCTGAGTAGCATCCTGCCTTCGCCCAAAATGATACCACAATATAAGGACAAAATGATTGACTTCAACAATTGGCTAAGCTTCTGGTGTCATTCAAAGGGGATCCAGTATCTGTCTGCCTAATATGACATGATCGACAGACCACGATGCTTTGCCAGAGATGGTCTGCACCTGTCGCCCCTGGGATTCAGGTTACTGGCTAAGGCTCTTGCCACCCCTATAGTGCCTTTTTTTAGGCAAAGTTCAAAGGACAAAACCACCACTGTAACAGATACAAGCATGCAAAATCTGAAGGTAATGCTACTCAATGCTAGAAGTCTAAACCTCAAAATGCACTCTCTCGAGGCACTCCTAAAAATGGAGAACATCAATATCTGTGCAGTAACTGAGACCTGGTTCAAGGCCCCAGAGAGCACCCCTGCAATACCAGGCTACAACTCTTACCACACTTTTCGGCCACAAAACCAGGACCGAAATACTAAAGGTGGAGGAGTGTTAATATTCACCAAGGATATTTACACCACCAGGCTAGTTGCCTAACACAACGCATCTGAAATTCTCCAGGTGCAACTAATACTAGGTAAGACTGCAATCCAAATTGTAGCTTGCTACAGATCCCCCACCATGACCCAAGATTCTCACTACACCTTTCCAAACACCCTAATACTGGGTGATTTTAACTACCCTGCCATTAACTGGGAAAACTACTCTTGTACCAACACCTTTGCCCAAAGGTTCTTGGAATTCATAAATTCCAATGCCCTGGATCAACTAAACTATAGTCCCACCAGGGGCTCTAATATCCTAGATCTGGTCATTACCAACATGGGAAATCGATGCTCCAGACCTATGGTCACCCCCTCGTTAGTCAGGTCTGACCATAAGCTAATCACCCTTAACATCCACAACCCACCCCCACCCCCCCCAGTAAGGAAACCTCCATAAAAAACTTCTCCAAAGCCAACTTCATGCTACTCAAGTCAGAAGTGACAAACGTGGGGGCGTGGCCAAGGATGAACACAAGATAGCAGCAGATTTCTTCAGCTCCACCAATTTCATTACATTGACAGGAATTAATTACTTAAAAAATTAATTCTTGAAGTAATTTTCTTTCTAAATATGTTTGTTTTATATAGTTCTTGAACTATATCTAAAAAAGAAAGGAAATCTTAATAATATTCCTGTCAGAAATTACTTTGGAAATTTTCCTGTCAGTTTATCAGTCTGAAATGAGTTCCAGTAAGTCGAATTCTCAAGACTCCAGCATCAAGAAAGAACTTCAGTCTCTGATAATTATAGTCCAGCAACTTACTGCTAAGATGGATAAAATGGATAATAAAATAGACACTTTCATAGAAAAAACTACAAAACAAATAGACTTGTTACATATGGACCTGCAACAACAGGAGATCCAGATGACAGGCATAGAAGAAGCTGTGAATGACATGGAAAATAAAATACAAGAAGAGGAAATCAACATTGAGTTTCTGCTGAAACAAAATACACATTTACAAACAAAGCTGGATGACCTGGAAAATAGATCTAGGCAATAACATTAGGATTTTTGGACTGCCAGAAAATATTGAAGGTAACAATATTACTTCTTTTTAACAACATGGCTCCTAAAACTTTAGATTTACCAGAAGCATTCTCTTTTGGTATCGAAGAGCACATAGATCTATAGCTAATACTAACTCTAACAAAAACTATCCTAGATCAGTTATAGTTAGATTTCTATCATCTTTTGATAAAGAGATGGTTCTTAAATCTGCTTGGGCTAAAGCTCCTGTTAAGTTTAATGAGACAACTGTGCGTTTTGACAATGACTATTCTTCCATGGTAATTGCTAAAAGAAAAGTTTTTCTGCCACTAATAAGGGAGTTAAAAAAGCACATTTTAAAACATACCTTCTGTTTCCTGCCAAGCTTAAAATCTTCCTTCCTGATGGTCCTAAGGTCTTCAATGATTTAGACTCTGCTTTACTGTTTGTCAAAGAAAAAAGGATTTTGGATAAAATAGAAGAAATGGAATGGGCTAGTTCTTCATTAAAGAGATTGGCAACTGAAGCTTCCTGGAAGACTTCAGAGAAGAAGAAGAGACTAAAAAACAAATGATTTGTTACATGTTATTTTTTTCTCTCTCATCATTTTAGTTCATTATTAATCTTTTTGAATATAGTTCCTGCATTTCCAGAAAGCCACAAATATTTTGGAAAAGATTTAATCAAAGTTATTCTCTATGTGCAAAGAAAATGTTTTGTTTCATAACCAGTCAAAATGCCTGAGGATTTAATGGCAGGCTGTGACTCGATTTGTTTTTCTTTCTGAAAAAAGTAAGGTTAGTAATTTGATACATTTTTTATCTTTATCTTTTTTTCCTTCTTTCATTATCTTCTTTTTTTAGACAATGAGATTCTACTTAGATTATGTAGTGGGTAAAGGGTGGGGAGGGCAGGAGAGAACAGTAATGAAAATATCATTAATAGAATAATAACATATTTATTTCTTGTAAAAGTTTATAAGTTCTTCAAATGCTATTTCTAATTATACTTTCTTGATTATACTGCTTATGCTTGTTTGTAAATAATCTGTCATGCTTTAACTAATAATAATCAGAACTAAATAAGAGTAAATAATATGTTTTATTTTTAACTCTATTAATATAAACAGTAAGTAACATTCCATTGTATATACTTCTTACAGCTTTCTCTTACATTTTTATTTCTGCCTCACTCCCTTTTATTTTCTACTTTTCTTTATTAATATATAGAAATGCTTTTGACTGTGTGGGCACAGTGAATAATAGGATTTGTATGAAAATTGAGTTGGGAGAAGAATGCTGAGTTTTATTGCTTGTTGGTAATTTTGAGTTTAATTTCACTTGCATAGAGGCTGTGATGATCTGTGGAATACATTGTGGAGGTTCTGTCATGTTTAGATGCATTTACACTGCTAAATGAATGTTTGTCACTAGTTTTAATAAGTTTCCGCCAAAATGTTAAGAGAGACAATCTGGGATGTGGGCTGTCTTATGCACAATGTCCTTGAGTTACCTCAGAATCTTCAAATCACAGAATTCTCACAGAGAAACTGAAAGCAGTTAGTATAAACATTGACAAGGTTATCACACTGACACACCACAGATTCAGGAAAAATACTCTGTTCATAAAATATGTCAGTTATAATGAGTTTAAATGATGTAGTTTCTTGTAGTAAGTAAATGTCTTATTTTAGAAGGCATAAAAAATGAAACATTTATTTAAATGTTTTTGAAAATCTACTTAACAGCAGCATAATAATCTGTGTTAAAAATTTGTGTTCCAAACATATACTTTACTATAACTCATTTAATTCATCTGATTGACAAACATAAATAATCTTATAACTCTATTCTGGAAGAAATGTCATGTGATATATTTTAAAGCAGTAGGTTAGCATGATTGTAAAATCTGGTTACCAATATGTTTGCTGTGCATTATTTTGTATAAAGCAGACAGATTTATTCTAGGGACAGCAAGTAGGTTAGTGCTCTACAAAGACACAACTCAGTGAGATCAGATATATATATATATATATATATATATATATGTGTGTGTGTGTGTGTGTATGTATGTGTGTGTGTGTGTGTGTGAGAGAGTGTGATGGCTTTTTTCTGAGAATCTGCATAACTATCCAATATGATTTATAATAATTTCTATGAATACAATATTTTACTCTATTGACAAAATGAATGTTTGCCACAAGTTTTAATAAGTTTCCCAAAATGTTAAGGGAGACAATCTGGGATGTGGGCTGTCTCATGCACAGTGTCCATGAGTTTCCTCAGAAGCTTCACTCACAGAATTTTCACAGAGAAACTGAAAGCAGTTAGTATAAACATTGACAAGGTTATCACACTGACACACCACAGATTCAGGAAAAATACTCTATTCATAAAATGTGTCAGTTATGATGAGTTTAGATGATGTAGTTTCTTGTAGCAAGTAAATATCTTATTTTAGAAGGCATAGAAAATGAAACATTTATTTAAATGTTTTTGAAAATCTACTTAACAGTAGCATAACAATCTGTGTTAAAAACTTGTGTCCCAAACATATACTTTACTATAACTCATTTAATTCATCTGATTGACAAGCATAAATAATCTTATAACTCTATTCTGGAAGAAATGTCATGTGATATATTTTAAAGCAGTAGGTTAGCATGATTGTAAAATCTGGTTACTAATATGTGTTTGCTGTGCATTATTTTGTATAAAGCAGACAGATTTATTCTAGGGACAGCAAGTAGGATAGTGCTCTACACAACTCAGTGAGATCAGATATATATATATATATGTGTGTGTGTGTGTGTGTGTGTGTGTGTGTGTGTGTATGTATGTATATATGTGTATGTGTATGTGTGTGTGTGTGTGTGTGTGTGTGTGTGTGTGTGTGTGTGTGTGTGTGTGTATATGTGTGTGTGTGTGTCTGTGTTTGTGTGTGTGATGGCTTTTTTTAGGTAATAAAGGTGTTTCTGAGAATCTGCATAACTATGCAATATGATTTATAATAATTTTTATGAATACAATATTTTACTCTATTGACAATAATGAGTTTAAGTAAATGCTCATATACAAACAATTCAAGATTTTTTTGGAAGCTGTTGATAGAATTCACATGACAGAAAATAGATGCATCTTAATGCATGTAATGTCTGAATCATATTAGCCAAAGTTTTTGATTTAAATGAATGTTAGAACCTAATTTTCTCTCCTCTTGATTTCTAACATCAAGATTATTTGAATGCTATTAGAATACAAGTGTTACATATTACATAGATCTATATAATAGTATGAACAGTTATTTTAGTTTATATGATGCTGTTTTACCAAATGTGTAGTTTTGTCTTGATAGATAATTGAATTGAAAACTGTTAACCTCAGTTAAATATAACTAGTATTAAATTGATAAGGTGGTAGCTGAGGTACTGCTGCTTAGGGTAGGGGTAACTTGAGTAGTAAATACTGCTCTAAGTTGGATGCAAGGTTTAATCCTTACATTATTTTCACTTGTTCATTGTTATATGTATATAGTTTTGACATCCACAATATATTTTGTACACTCATTGTCTCTACAAACAAAATTGAATCCTATACAAAATCCCATAAGAGATTTAATAAATACAGCTATATTTAAAGGTACAAAGAGGAGATGTAACATTATTTATCTTGTTATTTGTTATTTCGATCATAAGATTCTTGAGTTTTAAAATGCCAAATGACATCTTTAAAAGGAATTTCTTTAAACATTAATGGATTGAATAATCCGTGTAAAAGGGCAAGCCTAATAAGATACATTAATCTACACAAGGCCAATCTAGTCTTCCTGCAAGAAACCCATCTCTTGAAAAAGATATTGATAAACTAGCCACTAATAAGTATACAGTATTGGTTAGTTCAGAGCACACTCAGAAAAAAAGTGGCTATTTTATGGAATAAAAGTATGCCCATTCCTAAAACCATGAAGTCTTATCAGGATGACAAAGGAATGTTTTGTATGGTTACAATACAAATTAATGGGAAGACTTACACTTTAATTAATGTATATTGGATACCTGGAATTGGTATTAATACAGTGAAACATCATATTGATAAGATCATATAATTCTCTGTAGGGGATATTATTTTAGCTGGTGATTTTAATTGTATACTACATGAAAGTGATACTACCACTATAAAGAAAATAAGAATTACATCTAATGCAAAACATTTAAATGATTTTGCTAATTCTTATCATTTGAATGATATTAATAATCAGATAGAGTCAAAATCATTACCATACACCTTTTTTTCTAACAGATACAAAACTTATTCAAAAATAGATAGGGTCTTTATTTCTAATCAGATGGTAACAGATTTAATTAATTCCAAAATCATTTCATGTCCTATATCTGATCAGAACTCAATTGTTTTTGAATTCATGATAAAAAATACTCAATGTTCAGACCAAAAGGATACCAGCATACTTAACTCAGCTAAAAGACTATAAAGAATATATACTTTCAGAAGTACAACATTTTCTAGACATAAATAATACTCCTGAAGTCTCCATTGTCTATGTTTGGGATGCCTTAAAATCATATCTATATGGACAAAGTATCAGATGGTATAATAACAAAAGGAAATCTTGGGATAAGGAATTGTTAGATATTCAAAGTAAACTAGACTCTTATAAACATAATAATAAAGAAAATATTATGGACAAGAAAGTTATTGAAGAAATAAACAAACTAAATGAGAAATACAAAGAAATTTTAACTCATAAAGTTAAAATAACTTTAGAGAATACAAGTTTTGTCTTATTCAATAAGCCCCAAATACTTACATAGACTTAAAAATAAAACAAAAGATTGAATAAACAAAACCATATCAAAGAAATCTTTTCTCTAAGGAAAAAGAAGAATGTTTCTAGTATACCAGAAATACTGGATGAATTTAGAAATCACTTTCACAAGATTAACCATAACAACATTAACATGGAACCTAAAGATAAAATAAAGGAGTTTATAACCACAAACATGAATAAAAGCTTAATAAACAACAGATTAAACTATTGGACAAGAGTATTTCATATACAGAAGTTATTACACAAATAAATAAGCTTAAATCAAACAAAGCACCGGGTAATGATGGTATTATACCAGAGATATATAAAATCCTTTCTAAAACTACATATTCATTAATACATAAGGTTTTTATTCTGGCCCAAACTGAGTTAATAACCCCCCCATCTTGGCAATATACATTTATTCCACCAATTTTAAAACCTAATAAAGATCCAACTAGATGTTCTTCATATCTTACTTAATGTTGATTATAAAATGTTTATGAGTATTTTTGCTGATAGATTGAAGACAATTATCCCCGGCATTATAGACATAGAGATCAGACGGGCTTCATTGTAAATAGAAATACTTTTGATAATATAAGAAGAACTTTAACATTAATTGATTTTGCAAATAGGAAAAAGAAAGATTTAACACTTATTAGTCTTGATATAGGTTCAGCATTTGATTCAGTAAGTTGGGACTATCTGTTTACCTTACTGAAATGCACAAATTTCTCTGATGCATTTGTAAATTTAATTGAGCATTTATACAAAGGAACGCTGGCTTATATTAAGGTAGGAACATATGTTTCACAAAAATACCCATTCTTAAAGGTACAAAGCAAGGATGTCCACTTTCTCCACTATTATTCACTTTAGTAATGGAGCCTTGGGCTAATTTGATGAGAAACAGTACTGACATAGAGGGTTTTGAAATAGAAGAAAATACAACATCAAAAATTCAACTTTTGCAGATGATGTTCTAATTACATCAGCAGGATCTAATTCTTCTATGCAGTCTTTATTTGATAAAATGATGAATTTTAAAAGTATTTCTGGTTTAATATTCAATGAAGAAAAACTAAAATACTACCTATATATACGAAAAAATACTCTCATTAGTGATTTTACTAAATATGTACCCAACTCAGGTCAGATAACTTATTTAGGTATAATACTATCTAAAGATATTAAATCTATTATATATAATAACTATAATACCTGTTTTCTTAATATACAAAATCTTTTAATACCTGGAATAATATGTTTTTACTATGGAGGAGAGACTTACAATTATTAAAATGATAATATTCCCCAAGATTTTATACTTAATACAATCAATAATACTTTCACCTACAAAAATAACTATCAAGAAACTGAATACACTAATGTTAAATTTCTTATGGGCACCTAATAGACCTAGGATTGCATTAAAGAAACATACTAATAGCTGGTCTCAATGGGGTATTTCTTTTCCAGACTTTAATTTATATATTATCTCTTCTATTATAAAAGTTATTACTTTATTAACAGATCGGTCATATGTCAACATGGAAAGATTATTGGGAGCTAATTAGTATGCACTTCATGAAAATCTCCTTAACACATAAAAATATGATTATAAATAACTCCATGTTGTGGTTGCTAAAGGAATTTTGTACTTCACCTATTACACCTAAACATATGGTCTGTTACCCATTAAATATTATTATTAGTTATCGTAACTTTATATTCATGCACCCTAAGTATAGGGAATGGAATTTTATTGTATTCCCTATAATTTATACTCAGGGTATGCTTATGTCATCTACTTCTGAAGGAGCTCATTTAGCTATAGATAATAATCTAAAGTACTGGTATCAGCTGATATCTGATAATAAAGTTAAAAATCTAGATTTCTTAAAACAAGAATTTGATCTAAGAGAAACTTGCTGGTTAGAGGTTCAGATCTTTAGACAACATCTCATTGATAGAATAGATCTAATGTCTATAACAGTTAAAGAATCTATTCCAAAACTGATTGATTACTTGATAATAAATTTACAGCATAAAGTTTCTAATAAAGGTAAACTTTCATATATACATAAAATTATCAGACAAGAAACTTTTTACAATGTAGATTCATACTGGAATTATTTCACCTCTATTAATGGGGACCCACCAACTCAACAAGATAAACAATATATATTGGAATCTGCTTATAGAACTACATCTTCCATTGTCTGGAGACTTTATACATGGAAATTTTTACATAGATCTTTTATACACCTTTGATGATGAATAAAATTAATAATAAAGATAATCTATGTAAGAGATGTAATGTAGAAATTAATGCTGACTGGGCTCATATGTTTTATGACTGTATGAAGTTGAAAGAATACTGGAAGTCAATTAATGAATTTTTGCAGGCTCTTTTTACAGATAATTTCATTATTTCTAAGTCTCTTATATTATTCAACACACCTGTACCTCAATGTGTTAGAAACATTAAGCTTCCCTTGTTATGGTCTATCCTAGCAGTGGCTAGGAAAATAATAACTAGAAATTGGATTTCAGATACACCTCCATCGTTCAATGAATTTAAAAATGTTATGAATATAATGTGTCATATGGAAATAAGCACAATTAGAATGAGAACAATTAGAAAAACGTCACATTTTATTGTATGGGATAATTTACAAAATTTGTTAAAAAAATTCTAATTTCAATAGCACAGTATTTTAGTTTAATTAATTGATCTGATTGTAGTGGATGTCTTTGTAAATACTTTAGTTGTTTTGTTGAATATTATAATAATACATATTTTTAATTATTTGTATAAAATTGTTATGATATTTCTCTTATATGTTAAAACAATAAACTTGTTTTAAAAAAAAAAAGAAGTGACAAACGTCATGACACCCATGCAGACGGGATCTGAAAGTTCAACTGCTGAATCCTACACTAAGGCACTGTATGAGCACATCCATTCATGCATGAATCGTGCCATCCCAAATAGAACCAAGATGCTCTCATCCAAAAAAAGGAAAGCCAATCTGGTGGTCTCCTGCCACAAACAAACTTTACAACAAAAGGAAGAAACTGTTGCAGAAAAGAGGAAAATCCCAGGATGCAAAAAAACTCCCTTACCAGCCGCAATAAGAAAATGAGATCCCTCATAAAATCCTCCAAAGCTAGTTACGAAAATAAAATTGCCAACGATACCAAAGACAACCACAAGGCATTCTATAACTATGTCAAAAATCTAAATGGCAATGCTCAGATCTGCTCTGAGATAAAACAGAATGGCATTAAATATACTGATCCCAAGGATATTGCCAATATCCTTGCAGATCGATTCAGTGCCAACATCACCCCCCTCTCACCCACTAAATGGCCCATCTCAACACTGGAAGATTGCCAAATTCCAGTAATAACGGCCACACAGGTAAAAAACGCACTCTCCAAAGCAAAGAATACAGCATCCATGGGACCAGATGACATCCCGGGCTGTGTACTACATGAACTACAATATGAACTGGCACCTCACTTAAGTGCCATGTTTAATCATAGCCTCACCTCAAGTTTCGTGCTCACTGAGTGGCGCAGAGCTACTGTTACCCCACTCCACAAGGGGGATCCATCTTGGATCCCGGAAACTATGTTACATTAGTCTGACAAGCCTTATCTGCAAGGCCATGGAGCGTATTATCATGGAACTTATAAACAAAGACACTGGTAACCTTCAAACACTGGACCCCACCCAGTTTGGTTTCGTGAAGGGCCGATCTTGTCTCCTGAACCTGATCGACTTCTTCAAATCAGTCTCCACAACCATGGGCAAGGGTAAGGTGGTTCACACAGCCTATTTAGACCTTGCCAAGGCCTTTGACACCATCTCCCACTCTGGAATCATAGATAAACTTACTAAGCTGGGCATTAATCCCTACGTCACCCAATGGTTTGCTAACTGGCTTACTGATAGAACCCACACTGTAAAAGTAGCAGACTCCAAATCCAGCTCCAGACAAGTGACAAGAGGAGTACCTCAGGGTTCAGTCCTGAGACCGCTCTTGTTTGGCATCTACTTCTCTGAAGTACAGGCCAACACTACGGGACTCTGGCTAACAAAGCTTGCAGATGACTGCAAATTGGGAGCCATTACTGAATCCCCAAATGATGTGGATACTCTACAAAAGGGCCTTACAGAAACAGATGCTTGGTGCTAGAGCCATGGGCTCAAGCTTAACACCAAGAAATGTATAGTTATCCCCTTTGGGACAAAACATGTACCCGTGAATTATAGGTGGCAGTACACTAAACACTGAAAGTGTGATAAGAGACTTAGGAACACAGATGGACAGTGGTCTCACCTTTGATAACCACATCGCCACAACAGTCAGGAAATACTTCTATGTGGCACACCTCATCATTAAGGGCTTTTCATCCAGAAAAAAGGAGGTCATTGTCCCACCGTACTCATCCCTCATTAGACCCATTATAGAATACAATGCCCCATTTGGTATTTACCTCTCAAGACATCTGCAACAACTGGAAAGGCTGCAGAAATACCTCACTAAAAGAATCACAGGCCTAAAGCAGATGCCCTACGCTGACCGCCTTAAGAAACTCCAGCTATACTCTGTCATATATCGTCTACTCAGAGGCAATCTCTGCTTAACATACAAGGCCATGTCAAACCCAGAGCTGTTGGACATGCTACACTTAAAGAAATCCCAATCCCTCAGAGCCACACATTCCAGGGATCTAAACCTTGTCATCACAATAAACAAAACATGCTGGAGGGATAGGTTCCTGACCCATAGACTACCCAGACACTGGAATAGATTATCCATACATGTCAAGCAGAGTGCCTCTTTGACCCTCTTCAAAAGGAACCTTGACGACTGGATGGGAGAAAGGAAATTCACCCCGGGGATCACGTCAGTCGCCCTGCTAAACAGGGGTCCGGGGAAGTAAACAGTGTGGGAAGAAATAGCCAGGGAATTGTTATGGCTAGGCTTGTATAGGCCTTAGGGCTGATTGTTTAACCATGTTGGGGTTCATAGGTTCATAGGTTGGTACTAGGCAAAGCCAGCCAGCAAAATGCCAAATTGATAAGATGGAGCCTAGGGTTGCAAGCATATATGTCAGTGCAGCACCGCAGTGGGAGTAGCAATGCCAATGCAGATGGGCTCTCAAGACAGGGAATGGGGTGAGGTACACTCATATAGGCGTTTCTGAAGGGTCACTTGAAAAACTAGAGTTCTCTGGCGGGGGAGAGAAATGTGGAGACTGGTAGAGATGGGTGAAGGCTGCCAGCCTAGTCAAATAGAATTTGGTACATAATTCCATCCTTTGTAAATATGAATGTTGAAATACAGACTTGTTTTAAATGAAAGAATATGTTGTGAAATGTTGAACTTAAAACAATGCAGCAACATTACCCTCTGCTGTAAAGAAAGCTAAGTCAAGCATTTCTTGTCTGTCCTTTGAAGTTCAAATTATTTCATGACCGTCTTTGGCCGGGCTAGATGAAGGCATCCTGCCTATTGTTTTAACTTAAGGATTAATTACTAGAGTTTACATATGGAATGTCTTTTATTGATGTAGTTTCCTGCAGCTGCAAGATAACAAAAGAATGTAGTATCTGTCAGCCTAGGAACCCCAGGAAAGTGTAAAAATGACATAATGGGAATCAGGACTGAAAATAGCAATTTAAACAGAGAGAATCAGAAGGCATTAAGCATTTTTGTTTTGACCATCTAACTTGCAGCACCGCCAGTTGTCTTACATGAGATGCCCTCTCTGGTGTTAGTGGTGAGGATTGAGGCTCCCTGATCACTGGGCCAGGGCATGGGCATCACAGGTATCTTGTTAGCGGAACTAAAACTATCACTACAGACATTGACCCCCCCCCCCAAGGCTTGTATAATCAACTGAGTTGACAGAAGAATTCTGAATTATCTTTTTGACTTGAAATTGGTTTGTACCCTTAGTAAGGGATGAGAGTCTTACTGATATTGTATTGAACGAGGCCTTTGTGAACTCTAATGACTTAGATGGCTCTATATGAGGTTTGGTAATTACTGGCTCCCAGTTGGAAATGTAGGAATCTCCTGGATTGCCTGTTCATTTTTATGTGACAGTACGCATCCTGAAGATCTAGTGAGCACTTCCAGTCATCCTTATGCAGGAAAGGCAATATGGGCTGAACCATGACCATCCGGAACTTTGTATACTGAACCAATTTGTTCAGATTGCTGAGACCCAAAACTGGTCTCCAGTCCCCTGTTTGCTTTGACAGTAAAAAGAATCATGAGAAAGTTCCTGACTCTATCTGATCTGGGGGGACTTCATGAAAGACTTTTTTTCTAGCAGCTTTTTTTATTTCTAGAGCAGTTGCTTTCTTCGAACTGGGTGGGACATCGAGAATTTTGTTTACTATTGAAGAAGGGGGTAGCGAAAAAGGAATGATACATTCTCTGGAAATAATTCCCTGTATCCATGTATCTTTTGTAAAGTCTAGCCGTAGGATCATGGGAGATTACAAGGCTAATGGCCTTAGGACCCTTACAAGCCTAGCCAAAAGTTTATTCCCAAAAAAGAAACCTCAGCCAGCACCTACCACCCCTGTCAATGAGGGACAAAGGTGGACTCCCTGGGACAAATCTGTGGTTTCCCATCCACTCATCAAGTTTGCACTTTAAGAGGGTCAGCGAGGTACTCCGACATGTATGGGAAATCTACTCCACAGATGGGGCAGCCTCTGAAAGACAAAACCGTCTCTCCAGCAGGTTTTGCTGATGTCACATATTAGATTTAGGCCTTTAGAGCGGGTAATGCATGAGGAGTTACCCTTATGGATATGGAGCATCTCTAATAGAGCAGGGTCTGATATTGCCTTGTAGGTGAGACACACCCCTGGATTCAATAAACTCTATGCAAGAATAGTGCTATTCCTGCACAGAGTGGTTCGTGTCCATGTAGCCACAGCAGCGTAGCTTGCATATTCATGACGACACACTGCTGTCAAGGCTAAAAGGAGAAGAACCGTGAATGATGCAGGGGGCGTGTTTAAGTAGTGCACAGACTACGAACATGCCCTCTGCACTCAAAAAGCACTGTACGGCACTTTTGAAAGTATTTCAGTGTCCACGGACACTGAAATAGCTAGGACAGCAAAAAACTATGCAGGGGGTATGTGTGACAGGTTCTGTCACACACCCCCTGCATTGCAAAAGTGATGTACAGCCCTTTGGAAGTGCTGTCAGTGTCTGCGACCACTAACAGCAAATAAAACAGCTATGTCAGTGCCCACAGACACTGAAACAGCTTGTAGATCTGTAAGAAAATGCAGGGGGTGTGTGACAGGTTCTGTCACACACCCCCTGCATTGAAAAAGTGCCATACGGCCCTTTGCAAGTGCTGTCAGTGTCTGTGGACACTGCCAGCTAATAAAATAGCTATGTCAGTGTCCACGGTCACTGAAACAACTGTAAGGAAATGCAGGCGTGTGTGTGTGACGGGGTCTGTCACACACCCCCTACATTG
This sequence comes from Protopterus annectens, assembly GCF_019279795.1. NCBI lineage: Eukaryota > Metazoa > Chordata > Ceratodontiformes > Protopteridae > Protopterus > Protopterus annectens. The sequence goes on along the minus strand of NC_056739.1, from coordinate 563,603,479 downwards.
CAAAAGTGCCGTACGGCACTTTGCAAGTGCTGTCAGTGTCCACGGACACTGAAAGCAAATAAAATAGATATGTCGGTGTCTGCAGATACTGAAACAGCTTGTAGATCTGTAAGGAAATGAGTGTGTGTGTGACAGGTTCGGTCATACACCCCCTGCATTGTTATGTCATACACCCCCTGCATTGTTAAAGTGGCATATGGCCATAGATATTAATGTACACGTGTATGCAGAATGCCCAGATGCCCGCCTCACATATGTTTCACCCTCCTAGAGCAATAAAGCAGTACAAAGCCATAAATAATGGGGGGACAAAGCCACAAAAATAGGGAAGCATCCTAAATATTGCACTGACAAACCTGAAAGCTGATAGAATAACAGGTTTGCAGTAGCATGGACTTCCTGCAGGGTATGAAGATTGAAACAGAAATGTCTGCCATGTGAAAGTGCAGTATGGCCATAGCCATTAACTGTACAGGTATTTGCAGAATGCCCAGATGCCTGCCTCACATACTTCTCACCCTCCTAGAGCAATAAAGCAGTAGAAAGTCATATATAATGGGGGGACAAAGCCACATAAATAGGGACATGTTAAATATTGTACTGACAGACCTGAAAGCAGACAGAATAAAAGGTTTGCAGTAGCAAGGGTTTCCTGCAGGGTATGAAGACTGAAATAGAAATGTCTGGCATCTGAAAGTGCCATATGGCCATAGCTGTCAAACAGTTTTATGCAGAATACCCAGATGCCTGGCTCACATACCTGTCAAACTCCTAGACTAGAGCAAGAAAGCTGTGGAAGGCCAGAAATAATATCATTTTTTTTCCATACTTAGGAAAGTTTAAGCATAGCTGAGTGGGTGTGCTCATTGTGGCCCTCCGCTTAGCACTCCTTAAACATCCCATAGGAGATAAATAAAAATATACAGCTGACATTCCAAAACCAAGATAGTGTAGTGGTTGGAGTCGTGGCTTTACATGCAGGTGTTTGCGGTTCAAGTGCCAAGACAAGCAAGTTATTTTTATATGAGAAAGCAGTGTTAAAATTATTTTCAACTTAAATTATGTAATAACTGTTTTTGTCAAGCAGGGTAGTGTAGCTGTTGTAAAATTGAAGTGTGAGTGCATACAACATTTTAAACCACCCATATATACAAAAGTGTCCCATACTGTATAGTCACACCCCTTGCTAATGTAATGAAAGCACAGAGGAATGTCATGTAAAGTAAATCATATATACTGACTAGATGAAGTCATTATTCTGATACTTTCTAAAAATGAAAAGTGAACAATGGTTAGCAATGCTTAGCTATGCTTACCATTTTTAAGTGTTGCTTAGATGTGAATGCTAAGCAGCAGGTAGCTCAGCTATGCGAATCTGCACAATGTTAAGCAGTGCTCAGCAATTACCCCTTAAGCACTGTTAAACTCAGCTTAGTGGATTTGTGCACTGTGTAGCAGAACTTAACATGTTCAAAATGGTCCAATGATGGCAAAGGGGGGAATATCACCTTATTTAAATGGTGCAGGCAGGAATATGGCTAGAATCTGTTATAGTTCATTTGTGCAGGTACTATGGCTGGAGTAGATCAAGGAGCGTGCTTTCAGGTGCAGCACTGGAGCATTCAGGAGTCCAAGGTCATGGCTGTTCTTGCAGAAAACCATGAGGAGAGACTGCTGCAGGGCCAGTACCAGGGCTCACCGTATAAAGCAGAGGTCTGGGACAGTCTCATACATGATATCACCAGAGCTACTACCATCCCCCAGACTGGTAAGCAGGTACAGCACCCCTATGCTGACTTAAAGCAGAGGAAGGGGGTGCTCTTGGCCCAGTGTATCCAAAATGCATGGGTATGGAATGCTCCAGTAGTGAGTAAGTATCACTATCAAGTAGTCTGTAGCAAACACTAGCCTGAGAATGTGATAGATACGTATGCATAATGTTTGCTTTTCTCCCCTACAGCTGCAGCAGAGAGGGCTAAATGTAGAAGCCCATGCCAACAGACTGCTGAGGCTGCGCAGACAGGCTTCTGAGTACAAATCTATTTTGCAGTATATTGTTCAAATAGCTAAGGAGGAGTACATTGCTACTGCTAGTAGGTATAATTTTACTGTGTGAACTGAATAAAGTATGAACGACTATTACTGAAATGTAATAAATATCCCTACAAAAAACTACTGTATTTATTCTAGTATGTTGTTGTAGACATATAGAATGTATACAGGTTCTTCACAGCAAATATGGTTGTGACAGCATACATTAACTGAGGTTGTTCTGTGAGCCAGCTGTTACGAAAAACTGTAGATGGTGGATATGTAAAACAAGATACAACTGAAATGTGAAATATATACTGCACTAAGCTCGGAACCCTGAATAGTAATGCGTAAAGTTTCAAAGTGTGGCTCCATCCAGCACTGCTTTGTGTTAACCTTTGCTTTCCAGATTATAGTAATCCAAATGATTAATGCACAGTACAATAATTATCTATCATGCAGTCATCACAGGATTACAAGTTCAGACTGTCTAACCAAGAGACTATTAGGCAGAAACCAGTGAAACAAGAAACAGCAGTTCCCCAGTAGCTCAGAGTGGTGAGAAATAGCTTAGTTGTTACTTTTGCACACCCAGACACAGTTCGAATCCAGACAGTGGTACTAAGATGTGTGCATATCTACACACAAGGAATCAGGAATAAATGTAAAAAAAGTCAGTTAGTGTTAACAAATATTTTCTTCAGGTAAGGAAATGTTGGTAGTAGCTGTATGAAGGGCATACTAATAAAACTGTGTACAACTGTTCAAATGTCCCACCACACGCCTGCAAATGACAGCAGGATAGGTACATAGAACATGCACTCTTACCAATACACGTCTCGCTGCCAGGGTTAGTGGTCACTGCTGCAAATAACCCTCGACACAGATAGGAAACCAGTTGAAGTATGCCAGTAGTACACTTGCATAGCAGCAGCTCAGGGTACCCCTCCTGTGCCAGATATATAACCCTGATATGTACGAGTCCCCTCTAGTCGTGTACCCAGAGTTGTCACAGTTTGCCCCATACCATTCCAGGCTGACAGTTTAATAGGTATGTTTGTGCTAGAAAAGCTATGGTCCATAGGCAGATGTAAAGTGAGGGTAAACCCATAGAGTATCGGGCAGTACTGTTGTGGAAAATAGAAGCATAAACAGTTGTTAAAGGACTGTTAGTCTCCCCCCCCCCCTCATCTGGATCAATAGTATAATTAATATACTTCAGGCATGTTTTTCTCCAAACCTAATGTTGGGACTTGTGTTCTATTATTTTTCATATATCTGAATGGTTGCATAACATACCTTGTTCAAATACCATTGTTGGTGGCCTGTTGCCATAAATGTTACTGGCATGCTGTTACGATGCATACTGTTGTTCCATTTATGCATGTGTTTGTTTTGCTATTTAACTGTTTCAAATCTGTTTTATGGGGTCAACTGGAACACCCATGCATGCTGTTACAACTAATCTTCAAATGTGTTGCTCTGCTCATGACTAACCAACATATTTTTTTAAAACCTCAACACCATAGCACATTTGGGATGGCAGATCCTGGCGTATCCACCTGCCCCACCTCATCTGACCATGGCACCAGGCCCCAGCATGTCTGGGACCCAACCCGGGACTTCCTCATCCACTGGTCCTGCACCACCTTTTGGTGGAACCGCCTCAGGGGACGGAGCCCATCCCCCCAGGAGCGGGTGCAGACAGGAGCCTGTCACCCACAGTCAGTTCCGGGGTTTGGTGCGCACCACCATCCGAGCAGAGTTGGGTAGGCAGCTGCGCCAGATTGAGGGGTGCCTGGCACACCTTGAGGGGCAGGCTGCCCCTCCTGTCCAGCCCACAACACAGCCACCTTCGGGGCCGTAAAGGAGCAGTGGTGACTGCCCATGGGTGGGCACCTCAGTCCCACTGTATCCATTTGGGGGCTCGTGGGCTTCGGATTCCCAACCATCCCCCCTCATGTTTCATACACATCCGCTGTCTGCTGTCTTGCCTGTCTTGTCTGTCTGCAAATGCAACCTATTCCACCCAACCTACTTCCTCAAATATACCTACAGCCTTTCCCCAACATCCCACTCTCATCTTAACAAAAAAAAAGAAAAGGGCATCTGTCCCACAAAAAAAAAACATTGCTCCATACATAGCTAGACATTTTGCCCCCACATACAGTGAAACTAATCAATCAACCCACAGATTACTCTGCAAATTTCTGTTACCAACACCCCTCCCTGTGGGGTGTGAGGCTGTAAATTCCAAATTCTACACATGTAATTCACAGCTGTTGCTGTCAAAGAAATGCAGAGCTATGGTCCTTTCCTACATCCGTCCGGCACATCCCTAGCTGCTTTTCATAATGTTTTACCCTCTGCTTGCCCCCATTTCACCACTTTCATATTATCCTTTTTTCTTTTTTTTTAAAGAAAATGAGCGTGGGTGTAAGTGGGAGTAAGCGGTGCTAAGCAAAGCTAACAGGGCTTAACCGTCTGTTAGCATCGCTTAGCTCCACGCAAAACCACACAAACCCGATTACAACTGCTTAAAAGTGCCTTAATCACTCTGTCTCCATCAGCCCTTGTTCTGCTCGGCAACAAAATAATCAGTCCTGCCAAGTCTCAAACCCAGGATGCTGTGCACTACAATCACAGCAATGTACCACTAAACCATCTGAGCTGAGGGAAACTGTAATACTTTTACAAACATATCATTCATTCTGGTCATTTAACATTAATGAAAAAAGTAATGACTTCCTAGTCTGGAACCCAGGACCCTCTGCACAACATTATCAAAGCAACATACCTCTACACCATATGTGCTGTAGGAATTTGTAATGTTTTTACAAACATATGCACAAAAGTCATTCAACATAAGGGGGGGATTATATATCCGTAGTACTGTTATATACATATATATGTATATATAGATACCAAAATATATTCCTTTTTCTTGATATGTGTGTGTGTATATATATATATATATATATATATATATATATATATATATATATATATATATATACATATATATATATCTACACACACATATATATATATATTTACACACACACACATATATATATATATATATATATATATATATATATACATATATACATATATATATATATATATATATATATACACACACATATATATATATATATATACATACACATATACATACATACAAAGAGAGAGAGACTCATACAGAGATATACAGACAGATAACCAACCTCTTCCTGCAACACATCTGCAAAAACCCGACAAATGGGGGGGGGGGGATAAAAGGCAAACAATAGTGACATATTTGAAATATGGCTGTCATATGGGTAGAAGTCTGCTAGAATGGCATGGTGTGCTTTAACATACAATGCCAGATAGATTCCAGGTCTGAAACACAAATGAATGTCAATTACTGATGTCAATGCTCACATCACCCCAGTGATTTCTCAGAAACCCCCAACTGCTGTGGCCAACAGAAAAAAACATATGAGCCACGCATCAGGACAGTGTCTAGACATCTGGACAGTAAAGAGGTATGACCGCAGTCATGTAACAAAATGGAATAACCCATGACAGCCACCATACATGTCACCCAGCACCTTCTGAGCCACATAAGACCACCACAACACTAACCAAATCAGTTATGGGTAATTACCCATGTATATATGAATATATCATGCACTACAGGGATGGAACTGTGGGGAAAATCAGATAATGGTACATAAATGTCCAAACAACCATTTGTACCACAGTCACAGCAACATACCAGTACCCCAAATGAACTCTAGAGTAGAACAACTATTTGAACGAACATAAAACATATAACAGACTTCCCATACTCTGGAACAAACCACCTATTTATATCAAAGTTCCTCATTACCACTCCAAGAAAAATCTTGATGATTGGATGGCAGATAGGAAATTCACCCCGGGAATCACTTCTGTGGCTCTGCTCAACAGGGGCACAAAAAAAAAAAAGTTACGTCTTACCTAACGTTCCATCTGTGTTGTAAATCTTTGTTCCTACATTACTATTAGGACTTCAGTTCCGTCCTCGGAACCGATACAACCGTTTCCAAGCTTGCACCAGCCAAAAACTCTCAGCTAAGACCTACCCATAATGCCCCTCTCCTAGTTAATCCAGATAGAGTTTGCCCACCCTTATATAAAAGATGTAGTAATAGAAAAATAGTAGAAGGTCTAAGCAAATACACTAACCAGGAGTTCCTAAAGTCCACCAGGAGTCCAGGCAGGGGGAAGGAGGGCGGGAAATAACGAATGAACAAAGATCTACAACACAGATGGAACATTATGGTAAGACATAACTTCTTTATCTGATGTTGCAAATCTTTGTTCATTAATTACTATTAGGACCAAGTCCCCAGCTACTTTAGTCCTGGGTGGCCCTAAGGAAGGATATTGCTGAGCACCACAGAGGCAAAAGATGCTTATCCCCTGCAGGCCAAATCCAATTTGTAATGAGAGATAAAACTATGAGGTCTTGTCCAAGTAGCTGCTGCAGATATCATCCATAGAGGCTCTGGAATGAAATGCTACACAAGTAGCCATAGATCTGGTAGAATGCGCCTTTATTCTGGAAGGTAAGGATAGTTTATTCTGTTGGTAGATAAAAGTAATGACGTTTCTAAGCCAGGAGGATAAAGTCAGTTTGGAAACAGGTTTACCCAATCTGGGTCCTGCAAAGGCCACAAACAATTGATCTGTTTTCCTGAAAGATTTAGTCCTGTCCAAATAACAATAAAGCTGCTGATGCACATCAAGGGTGTGCAAAAGGTACTGCCCTCTATTAGAATGCTGAGGGAAGAAAACCGGCAGGTCAATAGATTGGTTAATGGAAAATCCAGAAACTACCTTGGGCAAGAAAGAAGGGTCAGTACGAAGGGACACCCTATCCGTGTGGAAGATCAAGTAAAGTCTTTTGACACTCAAGGCCTGCAGCTCAGATACTCTTCTCGCTGAGGTAAGTGCTACCAGAAGTAAGGTTTTCCATGACAAAAATTTTAAATCACATGAATCAAAGGGCTCGAAAGGAGGACCTGTGAGAGACTGAAGTACCAATGTCAAGTCCAGGGTTCTAAGGGAGGCTTGACCGGGGTTTAACATGTAATACTCCTTTCAAAAAGTTCTTGCATAGGCGGTGTGACATAATCGAAGAATTATCAAGTCCATTATGAAAAGTGGTGATAGCTGCTAAATGTACAGTGATCGTTGATGTCGAGGCTCCTGCATGTAAAAGAGTAGTATTGTAGGATCTTTTGAATACGCATAGAGAAAGGGTTTAAGTTTTGATCTTTGCCCCAAATAGAGAACCCTAGTCCATTTACTAGAATAAACTTTCCTGGAGGAAGGTTTGTGTGAAGTCAGAAGAATTTCATGAACAGGAGATGGGATGTCAGGCAGCCTGGCAATCACTGGAAGTGGAGGAACCAAGCTGTGAGCTTGAGACTGTGGAGGTTCGGATGAATCAATCCCTGAGGATGAGATAACAGGTCTTGGGAATGATCCATGATCCACTGGTTGTGAATCAGATGAGGCCATAGAAATGGGAACCAGACTTGATGGGGCCAGTAGGGGGCAATGAGGATCACTTTGCTTCTCAACATCTGAGCTTTCTGGAGAAATTATGGAATGAGGGGAAACGGGGGAAAGGCATACAGAAGACCCAGGGGTCAATCGTGCATTAAAGCGTCCCTCGTGGGTTCACCCTGAGGAGAGATCAGGGCAAAGTAGCTTCTGCATTTGTAGTTTAGGGGGGAAGCAAACAGATCACAGCAAGGCTTGCCCCAGCGTTGGAAGACCCAATCTGCTGTTACAGGGTTGAGGGACCACTCATGTGGCATCAGGATGCTCCTGCTCAGATTGTCCACAATCAGGTTGGAACTCCCGAAAATGTGCGTTGCTATAAGAAAGCGGTTGGAAGCTATCATCCAGTGCCAAATCCTCATGGCTTCCCGACACAGGTGGTAAGACCTGGTTCCACCTTTCTTGCTGATACAGAAGACGACTGACATGTTGTCTGACTGAACTGCAATGGTCCCAGAGGGTAGGGATGCATAGAACGCTTGCAATGCTAAGGTAACTGCCCTCAGTTCCAGGACATTTTTGTGCAAATTGGCCTCCATGGGGGACCGGGTGTCTTGGACCATCTTTCACTGGAAATGCTTCCCCACCCTAACAGGGAAGCGTCCATGGTCACAGTGGATGTGGGGTGGGGAAGACACAATGGTCGACACCAAAGATTAATTTGTGGCTTCATCCACCACAGCATTTCTTCCTTGCAGCGGCTTGTAAGACGTATCATGTGGTTGAGTTAGAAACGACCACTGTGCGGAAAGGAGTCATTGCAGGATTCTCATGTGCAGCCTCGCCAGTGGTCCAGGTCTGAGGAAGAAGGTCTTGGATTTGGCGTCTTATTTTTGAAAGCCTGTGAGGTGGGGAGAAGCTTGACAGGATGTTGTGTCGAAGACCACTCCATTAAATTCCAGTGTCTTTGTTTGGAACATTTGAAATTTGTCCTTGTTGACTGTAATCCCCAAGCGGAGAGCAAGACCTTGAGTATAAGAAAGGTTGCAGACTAGCAGATTCCTGGCTGGAGCTGTAAGGAGCCAATCATCCAGATACAGAAACACCTGGAATCCTTGTCGTCAAAGATGAGCTACCACAACTGCCATACATTTGGTGAACACTTGGGAGGGGGGGCTGTCGAGAGACCGAATGGCAGTGCCCTGAACTGGTGGTGATTGTCTCTCAGCCAGAAGCTGAGAAACCTCCGGGAGCAGTGATCCATTTTTATGTGGTAGTACACGTCCTGGAGGTCTACAGAGCACATCCAGTTGTCCCTCCCTAGGAAGGGAAGAATGGACTGTACCATGACCATCCGGAATTTTTGAGGTTTGATAAATTTGTTCAATAGGCTGAGATCCAGGATTGGTCTCCAGTCCCTTGTCTTTTTTGGCACTAAAAAGAACCTGGAGTAAAACCCAGATCCTGTCTTGTCTGGTGGGACTGGTTGGATGACTCTTTCTTAGCAGCTTTTCTATTTCTAAGGCTGCTAATTCCCTCTGATTGGGTGGTACATCGGGGATTCATTTGACGGGTCTGGGAATTAAATCAAATGGTATTTGGTCGCCTCTGGATATTATTCTTTCATATGAGTTGCCCCCTCTGCCCCGGGGGGATTGTTCACCACAAGTGTCACAAAAAGATCCTTGGGATTTCTTGAACCAGATTTTTCCTCCCTTCTGGTTCCTGGAGTGGGACCTCTGAGGGTTGGAAAAGCGTATGCCCACAGCAGACAAGGTCTTTTCGACTTTCTCATGACATGCAAGTGTATCTCGTACTTTGGGTCCACAAAGTGCAGATTCGTCGACTGGTGCATTGATGAAGGATGATTTAAATGGGTCTGCGAAGTCACACAACTGCATGCAAGCATTACTTCTCATGACAATGCCTGATGTGGCAGCTCGAGCTGCCCCCTCGGTGGTGTGAGATATCAAATGCATCGAGGAGTTCGAGATGGATTCAAGGGTAGCTAGCTGCGAGGCAACAGTGTCATGCACCTCATCAGGCAGTACTCCCACCAAAGAAGAAGACATTTCGGAAATTAGGTCTCTTTGGAGGCGAGTAAAGTGTGTTAGCTAGTTCAGTGACCGAATGGTGAAGTTTGCTGAAGCATAGGTCCACTTCCCTAGTCTGTCCATGGTCCGGGACTCCATGTTTGGTGGATGGACAGTGGAACTATCTTCTGCCAGTTCCCTCTTGGTGGCTTCCGCCATGACTATAGAATCAACTGTCAACTGCTTTGACCAGTGGGGCTGGTCTTCAGGTGTAGATAAAATTTTGTTTGGCCTCCGGGAGACAGGTTCTACATTGTCCAGGGCCTTCCAGGCACACTGTACAATGAGCTTAACAAGGTCATCTGCCGGTGGGGTCACGCAGGAAGTAGATGGCCAGGTACGGAAGGCTTGCAAGAATACTGATTCCTCAGAAGAAGGGATAGAGGACTTCCAGTCTCCCTGCTGCTTCAGGATTTCGAGAATGTCTCCAAATGAGATGTCATCTGGGGAGACCGTGGGGACCCTTCCCCCTCATCACAATCAGTGTCTTCAGTCATAGATTCCTCCGGGGAATCAAGGTGCTTCTTCTTACACCATTTTTTCTGGGGTGGCTCCCCAGTGGGATCTTCTGAGGAGGACTCCAGAGAAGGGGTTCCCTTCAAAGGGGGGGGGGTCTTGCAACTCTCGTGCCTGGGGTCCCAAAATAGAGGTTTGGGAGAGGTGCATGCTGGGAGGGGTCTGATAATGATGTCATTGGTGCTGCCTGCGAGCCTATGGAGTCAGGGACCCTCTCCATCACTTGGAAAGCAGGCCCGCCCGAGGAGGGGTGGGAGCCCGGAACCGGGAAGGACAACCTCAGAACCAGGGTCACACCCCACCTTGAGGAGACAACCTCCAGGTGAGGAGCTCCGACAGGACTGGAAGCCATTGGAGCTGTGGACATAGATGGAGTCTGTGAGAAAATAGGCGCCGGGCTAGGTACAAAGGTACGGACGGTCCAAGCAGTGCTCTGAGAGAGCAGCAAGGGTGGTCGGTGCCGACAGGGGAAAAACTGCTGTCGGAACTGAGACAGTATGCACCTGAGTGGACATCAGTACCGAGATCACCGGGATCTGCGTAGAGACCAGAGGAGGATAAACGGAAGATGTAGTAAAAGATTTTGAGTCAAGAGGGACAGAAGGTCTAGCTGGAATGGGCAATCCCCTCACTGCCAGAGGCTGGTCCACAACCCACACTAGATCTAATTCAGAAAAACTCCTAGTGGATCTAAAGGAGGCTGCTGAAGCAGAATCAGGTCTTTCTAGAAAGGGGCTAAACCTCTGCCCCAAAAAAGGATCGTAAGTGGGAGAGTATCTTGTCCTTGGCAGATACTTGAGTTTTGGAGCCGATGGAGATGAAGAAACTGTCAGCACCGTGGCCGGGATGGTGCCGGAGCAGGTACAGTCATCTGAACCAATGTCGGATCCAAGGATGGCACCGAAGTCAGTGGTGCCAAGGTTGGAACCAAAATAGGGGTGAATATCATGGATGGCAGTAAGGGAGAAGATACAGAGCCTGGTGCCGAAAATGTCTACGCCGAGGGCACCGGCGAAGCACGGAGCTGACTCAATTCCATAACTGACAGAGATGCAGGAACCGAGTGACTCCATTTTTCCTTATGTTTTTTAGTCTTTGGCGAGGGTGAGACCTCCAACCCAGATAGAGCCTCAAAAAAAGGTGTCTTGATTAAACCTTTCAAAATAACTTATTTTTATGTTCTGCTAGTGCACGATTACTAAAACTAGCACAAATGTCACAGTCAGCTTTAAAATGATCCACGCCCAAACAGTAGACACAACGAGCATGTGTATCCGAGTTAGGCATCTTACACCCACACTTGTCACACTGTTTAAACCCCAACTTAGCTTTGTCTGACATAGTAAGGCAACAAGGCTATCCTATAGAAAAAACAAAATAAGGGAGAGAAAAAGGTGAGAGAATACCAACAATGGTATTTAAAAAATACCACAAGTGGTAAGGAAGGGCCTGTCAAAGGTAGGAGAAGGACAGTACCAATAATTGTAGAAATTAAATTACCAAGGTAAAGGGTAGGGAATAGGTTATAGGCGACAGTGAGAACTGGTAGTGACTGGCTCCCAGTCGGAAGCGGAGAAACTTCCGGGAGCAGTGATCTGTCTTTATGTGGTAGTACACGTCCTGGAGGTCTACAGAGCACATCCAGTTGTCCCTCCCCAAGAAGGGGAGAATGGACTGTACAGTGACCATCTGGAATTTTTGAGGTTTGATAAATTTGTTCAATAGGCTGAGATCCAGGATTGGTCTCCAGTCCCTTGTCTTTTTTGGCACTAAAAAGAACCTTGAGTAAAACCCAGATCCTGTCTTGTCTGGTGGGACTGGTTGGATGACTCTTTCTTAGCAGCTTTTCTATTTCTAAGGCTGCTAATTCCCTCTGATTGGGTGGTACATCAGGGATTAATTTGACGGGTCTGGGAATTAAATCAAATGGTATTTGGTCGCCTCTGGATATTATTCTTTCATATGAGTTGCCCCCTCTGCCCCGGGGGGATTGTTCACCACAAGTGTCACAAAAAGATCCTTGGGATTTCTTGAACCAGATTTTTCCTCCCTTCTGGTTCCTGGAGTAGGACCTCTGAGGGTTGGAAAAGCGTATGCCCACAGCAGACAAGGTCTTTTCGACTTTCTCATGACATGCAAGTGTATCTCGTACTTTGGGTCCACAAAGTGCAGATTCGTCGACTGGTGCATTGATGAAGGATGATTTAAATGGGTCTGCGAAGTCACACAACTGCATGCAAGCATTATGTCTCATGACAATGCCTGATGTGGCAGCTCGAGCTGCCCCCTCGGTGGTGTGAGATATCAAATGCATCGAGGAGTTAGAGATGGATTCAAGGGTAGCTAGCTGCGAGGCAACAGTGTCATGCACCTCATCAGGCAGTACTCCCACCAAAGAGGAAGACATTTCGGAAATTAGGTCTCTTTGGAGGCGAGTAAAGTGTGTTAGCTAGTTCAGTGACCGAATGGCGAAGTTTGCTGAAGCATAGGTCCACTTCCCTAGTCTGTCCATGGTCCGGGACTCCATGTTTGGTGGATGGACAATGGAACTTTCTGCCAGTTCCCTCTTGGTGGCTTCCGCCACGACTATAGAATCAACTGTCAACTGCTTGGACCAGTGGGGCTGGTCTTCAGGTGTAGAAAAAATTTTGTTTGGCCTCCGGGAGACAGGTTCTACATTGTCCAGGGCCTTCCAGGCACACTGTACAATGAGCTTAACAAGGTCATCTGCCGGTGGGGTCACGCAGGAAGTAGATGGCCAGGTACGGAAGGCCTGCAAGAACACCGATTCCTCAGAAGAAGGGATAGAGGACTTCTAGTCTCCCCGCTGCTTCAGGATTTCGAGAATGTCTCCAAATGAGACGTCATCTGGGGAGACCGTGGGGACCCTACTCCCTCATCACAATCAGTGTCTTCGGTCATAGATTCCTCCGGGGAATCAAGGTGGTGCTTCTTCTTACACCATTTTTTCTGGGGTGGCTCCCCAGTGGGATCTTCTGAGGAGGACTCCAGAGAAGGGGTTCCCTTCAAAGGGGGGGTCTTGCAACTCTCGTGCTTGGGGTCCCAAAATAGAGGTTTGGGAGAGGTGCATGCTGGGAGGGGTCTGATAATGATGTCATTGGTGCTGCCTGCGAGCCTATGGAGTCAGGGACCCTCTCCATCATTTGGAAAGCAGGCCGCCCGAGGAGGGGTGGGAGCCGGAACGGGAAGGACAACCTCAGAACCAGGGTCACGCCCGACCTTGAGGAGAGAACCTCCAGGTGAGGAGCGCCGGCAGGACTGGAAGCCATTGAAGGCGTGGACATAGATGGCGTCTGCGAGAAAATAGGCGCGGGCTAGGTACAAAGGTGCAGACGGTCCAAGCAGTGCTCTGAGAGAGCAGCAAGGGGTGAGTCGGTGCCGACGGGAAAAACTGCTGTCGGAACTGAGACAGTATGCACCTGAGTGGACATCAGTACCGAGATCACGGGATCTGCGTAGAGACCAGAGGAGGATAAGCGGAAGATGTAGTAAAAGATTTTGAGTCAAGAGGGACAGAAGGTCTAGCTGGAATGGGCAATCCCCTCACTGCCAGAGGCTGGTCCACAACCCACACTAGATCTAATTCAGAAAAACTCCTAGTGGATCTAAAGGAGGCTGCTGAAGCAGAATCAGGTCTTTCTAGAAAGGGGCTAAACCTCTGCCCCAAAAAAGGATCGTAAGTGGGAGAGTATCTTGTCCTTGGCAGATACTTGAGTTTTGGAGCGATGGAGATGAAGAAACTGTCAGCACCGTGGCCGGGATGGTGCCGGAGCAGGTACAGTCATCTGAACCAATGTCGGATCCAAGGATGGCACCGAAGTCAGTGGTGCCAAGGTTGGAACCAAAATAGGGGTGAATATCATGGATGGCAGTAAGGGAGAAGATACAGAGCCTGGTGCCAAAAATGTCTACGCCGAGGGCACCGGCGAAGGAGCTGACTCAATTCCATAACTGACAGAGATGCAGGAACGAGTGACTCCATTTTCCTTATGTTTTTTAGTCTTTGGCGAAGGTGAGACCTCCAACCCAGATAGAGCCTCCAAAAAAGGTGTCTTGATTAAACCTTTCAAAATAACTTATTTTTATGTTCTGCTAGTGTACGATTACTAAAACTAGCACAAATGTCACAGTCAGCATTAAAATGATCCACGCCCAAACAGTAGACACAACGAGCATGTGTATCCGAGTTAGGCATCTTACACCCACACTTGTCACACTGTTTAAACCCCAACTTAGCTTTGTCTGACATAGTAAGGCAACAAGGCTATCCTATAGAAAAAACAAAATAAGGGAGAGAAAAAGGTGAGAGAATACCAACGATGGTATTTAAAAAATACCACAAGTGGTAAGGAAGGGCCTATCAAATGCAGGAGAAGGACAGTACCAATAATCGTAGAAATTAAATTACCAAGGTAAAGGGTAGGGAATAGGTTATAGGCGACAGTGAGAAAAGGTTAAATTGACTAAAAAATGATTTTGAAGAGAAACTATCTTAAAAATGGCACTTTTCTACTTAGCTTTGAGAGAGATGGCTAGCACATCTGACTAGGAATGTGGCAAACAAGAACAGGAGTAACTAGGAGAGGAACATTATGGGCAGGTCTTGGCTAAGAGTTTTTGGCTGGCATGAGCTTGGAAACAGGAGTATCGGTTCCGAGGATGGAACCGAAGTCCTAATAGTAATTAATGAACAAAGATTTACAACATTAGATATAATTTTCTTGGGTGGCGAAAGCCAGGGTACCTTTTTGGCTAGGCTTATATAGGCCCTAGAGCCAATAGCCTAGTACCTACCTATGAACCTATATCCTGATTGCCAGTTACACACTACACTGATATATACTGGCTCAACTCAGTGTACTGGGAATCCTGAGGTGTGACAGGACATTTCTCAGTCTGCCCCTACACACATACACACCTGATAGATCAGCAGCCATAGCAGAATGCACATTCACATAGAAAAAGTATCTGTGACACACACATCTGCTACTCTCCATACCCAGCCAAACAAACATCTACACACAACACTGCTACACAATATTCACAGTTGCTTCACAATGGCTAGACATACATAACTCTCATATGTACAGCTTTCCACAGAATGTCCAGGGTGTGAGACCATATTCATGGCCACTGCCGCATACCACTTCCAGGGGTCTGCTAAGTCAATGGGATGATACCTTGAGTGCAGTCACTAAATAATGATATCATATACCTCTAATCCTCTTATTGCAAGACATCTGGACAAAGCATGACATACTTGGGGGGCAGGGTCTGGAAAGAGGGTCACATCTCACATAATGGTGTTACAAACTGAAACAGCTGCCAGTGTCACAGGCTTTGTTATAACATAACATTCCTGAAGGATATGATGTCTGAAACACCAAAGGATATCAACAGTTACTGACTACAATCCTCATTATCCTACTGCCTCCACAAAAACAGACATTGTCTGAGGAACAGACAAAACATAACAGGCAAACCCCTGGGCAGTCTGTGGACAATAGGACAGTTGAAAGGTATGTCAGAGACATATCACTGTCAGACGTCAAGTCACACAGAAAATGCATGTCCAGATGAACTCTGTTAAACTAGCAACCCTCTATGTGTATAGCAGCACTGCTGATTTACAATCTATACCCAGTTCTGGGGCTTTTTTATTCCCCATGTTGCTGAGCTGTCTCCACGTGTTCTCTCCTGACAGGTATTCCCACCTACTGTCTGTGAAGCTGTAGCCCCCACACCTCCATAATGTCCTCCACACAGGCAAGAAAAAGGGGCCAAACACTTATGAAGGCCGTAATTATAGCACTGTGTTGCTATGGCATTCACAAATGGAAAGGCAACACAGCTGCTCTGGATGCAAGTGGCAAGTGGGAAACACCGACTGATGCACAGGCCATCACCTGCTCATGAGCAGTACCTATAAAAGGCAAGCTGCTGCCTATGCAACACAGGTCTCAACCCATCTACACAAAGACAGCCTGCAACTACACAAACCTAACCATTTACATTGTCGTGAGGGAACCCCTGAGCAGTATAACAGTTATGTCAATCATGTAAGTTTGTAATGGAATGCAGAAGGGGGATGCAATGATGTCAAATGGGACATTAAACACTAGACCGCAACAAGACCTACTGGACTCGCATGCTGCTGTCCAGCACCTATGGCCATTCCAGCACCTATGGCCATTTCTGCTTGCCATGCCTGCACTGACATGGAGCACATCTCTGGCCACTGAGTCACCCCAGCAAAGGTCAGCTCATGTATGACTACTAATGGAGTCTATGTTGTCCAATACTGAGTGTGTCACTGGTAAGCCAGCTACCTAAGATGCTGTAATTATTCATATATCACTCTGATACATATGCATGTCTTACAAATGTAAGATGTACATAGGGTATGTGCATACTACATGACAGGTGCAGATATGTGTGTTGAACTGTATGTGATATACTGAGCCCATACCTGACAACTGTCCAGAGTTTTGCAGACTGACCACATGCCTCATATTTGTAGACAATGCCTCAGATCGTTGTGTATTGTCTAGCACATCACTCGCAACCCATTAAAGACTGAAGTCATAACAAATTAACATACATTTCATTGTCGGATGTCATATCCTGCAGAGTACACCTGTGAATGTGACATTGTCTTTGTTGGCAACTAAGTGTGTTTCAGCTAGATTCATAAAGTGACACTATTTACTGGCCTTTGCCCACCACTGATGTATGCCTTTGTGCAGATGTCTTGCTGTAACAGGAGCTAGGTGTCTTACCATGACAACCATGTCAATGCAAGCGTACCTTGTCCTGTAGGATGCTGACATATGTGCAGTCACTGACACCTGCTTTCTAGCTGTGGGGAGCACACCAACCATGTCAAGGTCACTCATCCCATCATACATTTAGACCCCAAATGGAGGCCCGCAATGCCACAGGAGGTGGAGTGTTGAACATTAGCATACACATGCACACCTCCAGGCTGGCCAAACAGTATGAATATCTAGCTACAGGTCTCCAACCTTGACAATGGACATCCACCACACCTACTGGGACCTGCTGGTATCGGTCAGGATTCAATCATCTACCCTGCTCCTGGGTGACTTCAAATACCCAACCACAGTGTGCCTGACCTATGCCACCTGAACATGAATGC